>NW_014542469.1:67674-106689 GCF_000741045.1 Vigna radiata var. radiata | reverse complement strand
TTTTTAATATTTTAAAAATTAATTTGACTTATTATTAATTAATTTCCTTTATTTATTAACAATTATAAATTTAAATATAACATTAAAAAAACATTTTATATTACTAAAATAAGTAGGAGCATTTTGGTAATCTTTCATTTCTACCAATTAAACAAATTTTTTAATTCTATCACATCAATCAAATCCTTCACTAATTCTCACAAACTTTACCCTCAAATCCGCTCTCAATTACCCACAAATCTACTAAAAAAAACAACAACAAAATTACCCTCAAATCCACTCAAATCATCTCCCCCAAATCATCTCCCCCAAATCCATTCATAAGAACAGAGGCTAAACATTAGTTATTTTGGGCTTTTAACGTCACCAG
Organism: Vigna radiata var. radiata; assembly: GCF_000741045.1. NCBI lineage: Eukaryota > Viridiplantae > Streptophyta > Magnoliopsida > Fabales > Fabaceae > Vigna > Vigna radiata. Next base: position 106,319 of record NW_014542469.1, on the reverse strand, counting down.
CAGAACCGACGCCTATACAGGTGACGTTAATGGGACATCGGTTTTTTGCAGGGTCGACGTCGATATAGACGTCTGTTTAGTAAGAAGCCCGATGTCTACAAATACATCCGACAATGCGCTAACCAACGTCTAATCTTAACTTAGACGTCGGTCTGTAACACTTGGGACATCTATAAAGCCGTTAAATATTGCCTTAACCGACGTCTTTGGGACATCATAGATGTCGGTTTGTACATTAACCAACGTCTATGAAGTGATCGTTGTGTTTTAGTGCGGATTTTGTCGTGTCTAGGGGTAGCTAGTAGCACCTCCTTCCTTTGCTAGTTTCTTCGTATGAAAAAGTTGCGTCTTTTGGACTTCTCATTGTATTTCAACCCAAAGACAAACTTGGATCGTTGCCTAGGTCTATTCTGATCGCCACTGAAAAAGAATACGGTGAGAATACACCATAAACTTTTTCGTTGACAGTCAGAATAGACATAGGCAACAACCCAAATTCGTCCTTGGACTCAAATGCCGTGAGAAATCCAAAAAAACACAAGTGTTCCTTATGAGGAAACTAGCAAAGGGAGAAGGTGCACTACGCTACATAAAGACACAACAAAAAAACCGCACCAAAACACAACAAAAACTCATTTTAATCGGTTCAAATGAGAGATAATACATCAAAGATTACTTTAATCGGAGTAAAAACAACTTTGGATAGTTAAAAGGAGAGGAAACTTACTTGGAAATGCAGAGCAGCGGAGAGAAAACGCAAGACGATGAAACTATTGGTTAGCAAACCGCTGGTTTGCAGTGTTATTAACAAGAAATTAAACGTCTGTTGTACACAAAACCGACGTCTAAAATAGAAAATACGTTGGACACCTGACAAATATGACGTTCATTCGATTTAAAAATTAATATTTCTGTACTATATAGATGTCGGCTTTGAGGCATGAGACGTTTCATGGGCGGAAACGAATGACTTTTCAAATACCTAGTAGGATTATAGACGTCGGTACCTAAGGCAACTGACGTCTATATGTTTGATAAGCTGGTGAGTAGCATTAATGTCCGCCATATAGATGTCGTGTCCCGTCAATGTGGTGGGATCCAACGTTTATAAGGCTGAAAAGAGTGACTATTCACCTGCCTGGCAGACTTATAGGCGTCAGTCAGCAGTAGCTCGACGTCTATATGTCTGACAGGTTGGTGAGCAACATTAATTTCTGCCATATAGACTTCGGGCCCCCAAGTAACTGACGTCTATAACGCTGAAGGAAATGACTTTTCACCTAACCGTCAGAAAATATAGACGTCAGCTTGGAAGGGCCGACGTTGAAAATTATATAGATGTCGAAGATCGACCTAACGGACGCCTATATTGCTAACTTATTTACGGAAATGTCATCGGTCATCAATATACGTCGGACTTACCTATATCCGACGTCTATAAGGTGACGTTAATCAGCATTTTTGCACTAGTTTTAGAAGTCGTTTCCCCCATAACAGACATCGAAATAGAATAAAAAATTAGTTTTTATTAACTTTTTCGTTTAGTTTTGGCGTCTATTCGGGGGAGCAAACGTATATGAGGGCCTATAGACATCGGTTGTGAGGGCCCTGGCGTCTATAATATTATAGATGTCGGGGCGCCTCTTAACTGACGTCTATATTGGCAAATTATTTACGAAAGTGTCACCGGCCATTAATTTACGTTGGGCCCCTACTTAACTGACGTCTAAGGGTTGACGTTAAAAGCTAATTCTGCACTAGTGTCATGACACAACAGAATATTTGTGATTGATACATATGTGGCTATGAGAATGTTTATTGATGTTTAATGCATATGTTGATATATTGTTTAGTCTACATACTACTGTGATCATGAAGTGTTTATATCTTTGTATGCATACTAAATGTTTCTGTGTGATAAAACCACAAGCACAAAAGTAACTCTACATGACATAATCGATTACAGTGATATTGTAATCAATTAAGTTCATCAGAAAGCTTATGTTTTAAATTGTGGCAAAACAACAAATTTTAATCGATTACATTAAGTGTTAAATCGATTAAAACTCGTGTCTTTGCAAACATCGTGTTACAATGTGTTGTGTTGAGTTTTAAAAAGAAAAAGTTTTCAAAAATCTGTTTAAGTTTAAAGCTTAATCGATTACTGTTGGAAGACAATCATTACCGATTTTGTGCAGCAAAATAAGAAATACGATTTTGGGATTGTTAAGAGCGGAAAGCGTGTTCGGTCAATTAAAATGGTTCCTTTAATTTTCTTCTAAAACTTTTATCGAACAATTGATGTGCTAAAAGTTTGAAGAGTGTAAGGAATAGAAAAATCACATAGATGATTTTCATACTAGTTCGAATCAACATATTCTACGTTCAGTTGTTAATCACTATAAAGAGTGATTAACTATTTCACTAAATTCAGTTTAGCAATTATAATAAGATGAATAGAAATTTAGAGCAACAAAAACCTTCCTTCGACAAACGAACCGAAAGAATCAACTCTGCCAACTTGAAGAGAATCGCTCCAACCTTTGACACGCAAAGTGCTCACAAGACTTGCCAAGAGTAACATTATCGCTTGAGAGCTTCCTTGAATAAACTGTATTCTTAAATGGCATAGATAAACCCTCTAAAGGGTTTGACAAAAGTATATATAGCCTACTAGTCAAAAAACTGAAAAGACACATTACAACTACTAGTGATAATCAATTATTGTAAGTAATAATCGATTTTTTATGTCCATTACAGGGTTTTCAAACAGGTGATAATCGATTATCTTGAGGAATAATCGATTATCTGCGCAACTTGGGCAGTTATGATTCAGGCCAGAATAATCGATTATTTCGAGCAATAAACAATTATTTGCAAGAGCAATGGTTTTTCAAATGAGCTCATAATAATCAATTATTAAACCAAATAATCGATTATCTGCGCAGACTTCCTAAAGACAAGAAAACTTCTAAGTGTTTACATGTTTAAAGATATTCCTAATACAATTTAGTCTACAGAAATGCTTTTAAATAAATTACAACTAAAGTCTTCAAGTTCTTCACTTTGTACCATCATCAAAATCATTATCTTCAAGATACCAATGCTCCTCATTGGTAATAATTACACTGTTCATGTAATCAATTAAGTCTGTTAATCTTTGAAAATTGTTTTCAAGTTAAGTCATAATAGTTATAACAGTCATATTTTTAAATATGTTTGACTAGCATTTAATGGAAAACTAGATGTAGGCATTGAGACCGAACTAGTATAAATTCACTGTTTGTATCTCTTTCATTATCTCTTTTACTTTCTTAGCGTACGTACTTTACTTACATTGCAAGAAAGTTTAAAGATCATTCTAAATTTGCAAAAAGATTTGGAAAGCATTCGTTTTTATAAATCACTAATTCACCCCCCCTCTTGGTGTTGAGAAACAAGGCACTTTATTTTTAACAATTGGTGCGAGAGTTGTTTTTTCAAAAGTTATTTGAAAAATAATCGATTACCCCTTTTGCAAAATCGATTAATTGATCCTGATGGTCTCTATTTCTTCAATACTGAGGAAGCGTGAATTTGAATATGACTACGTGCATGTTACTTGTAATGATAAATGCATTTATGTTACTAATGGTTTTCATGAGTCTTTTTAAACAGGAATATTTCATAAATATTTCCAAGAGAGAAAAATTGACGTTAACATTCTGGAAAACTAAAGGAAATGAAGCAGATTTACTGATAGAAAAATTCACCAGATTCTTGAACATAAAGAAGACAAATACAAATCTCAAGGATGATTAGAAGATCAACAAGGACCAAGATTTGCAGGATGATGATCTCAGTATGATGGCAAAGTCAACCAGAACAAGTTTTGAACATGAAGAAAAACAATCCATGTGGTATCTGGACGTTGGATGTTCGAGACATATGGTAGGTGATCCAAATAAGTTCATAAGTCTCTCTCACAAGACAAGCGGTAATGTCACTTATGGTGACAATAATAAGGGAAAATCATTGGAATTCGTAAAATGCAAACACCTTCATATGTTATTGAGAATGTGTTGCTTGTTGAAGGACTAAAACATAATCTACTTAGCATAAGTCAACTTTGTTGAAAAGATAAATTACTTGACTAGTACTCTAGCTAAGTTTACTCAAGGTAGAGACAACTTAAATGTTGTATTGAAATCCTCTAACAGAGCAATATACAGGAAAGGAATAGGATATAGAGCACAATCTAACAGAATCAATACAAAGAGATTTATTGATTTAAGTAACTATTAAAAATGCATGCTTTTATTGCAATTGTGTTGGTCACAATGTTAGGAACTGTTATTATAGAAATGTTGTTGTTCCTAAAGGAATCTGTGTATGGAGACCAAAGGAACAAATGCGAACATTAATGGCTATTCGCCTACCTGTCAAACCTATAAACGTTAGTTAGGAGGGGCCCCGACGTTTATAATATTATAGACGACAGTGCCCCTCCTAATTGACGTCTATATGTCTGCCAAGTAGGTGAAAAGTCATTCTTTTCCGCCATATAGAAGTCGAATACCTCCACACTGACGTCTATAATCGTATATAAACGTCAGTGTCCTTAGTAATCGACGTCTATAAGCCCCGCGAATATTAATTTTTAAATTAGAAAGACGTCATATTAGTGAGGTCTCCGACGTCTTTTCCATTATAGACGTCGGGCTCCTGGGCAACCGACGTCTCATTTCGTGTTAAAACAGTGATTGCAAACCAACAGTTTCGCGAACTTCATCGTCTTCCTTGGCTTTTCTCTCCGCTCCATTGAATTTATAGGTGCGTTTAATCTCTTTTGATCTGGTTAAACTTGCTTTTAATCTAATTAAAGTAATCTTTTACGTATTATCTTTCATTTGAACTGATTAAAATGAGTTTTTATTGTGTTTTGGTGCGGTTTTTCTTGTGTCTTCGGGTAGCGTAGTGCACCTTCTCCCTTGGCTAATTTCCTCCTAAGAAAAACTTACATTTTTTGGATCTCTTATGGCATTCCAACCCGAAGTCGAACCTGAATCCTTGCATAGTGCCATTCCCACCGCCAATGAAAAAGAATACGGTGAGAATACAATGACACCGTATTCTCACCGTTTTCTTTTTCATTGGCGGTCGGAGTGGACCTAGGCAACGACCCAGGTTTGTCTTGGGGTTGAAATGCCATAAGAGATGCAAAAGACACAATTTTTTCTTACGAGGAAACTAGCAAGGGAATGAGGTGCTACTACGCTACCCAAAGACACAAGAAAAACTGCACCAAAACACAACGAACACTTCATGGACGTCGGTTAATGTATTGATCGACGACTATAGTTCCCAAAGACGTCGGTTAATGCAATGTTTGACTGCTTTATAGACGTCGTACGTTTCACTGAACCGACATCTAGAGTGCCCTTAGATGTCAGTTAGTGCAAGGTTTGATGTCTTTATAGACGTCGAGCTTTACACTGAATTGGCATCTATAGCATGTCGCACCTGCAGAAATCCAATGTCCCATTAACGTCATCCGTAAAGATGTCGATTCGGGAGGTGACGTTAAAAACCTAAAATAACTGACGTCTAAAGCCATTTATGCATTAGTGTCAGAAACGTTGCACAAAAGACAAAAGGACGTTGAGAGATAAGAAAACATTCTTAGAATGTTTCCTCAAGCTTTTACATTAAAAGGTTGTACAAGTTACATATGAAAGAAAGCACTGATAAAACATGGTCACATTACAACGCAGACCTGAGTCTGACCAACTACCTAAAAAGGCAATGAAGTCTATCTAGAAGTCAACTCTATGTCCAATGGTCATTTCTCAAGAGGGTGATATAAAGAAGAACCATATAAGAGAAATATTGTTGAAGTTGAAGAAGGTGAAAATAGAAGAGAGAAAAGGAGAAAGAGAGATCTGATGGTCTTCAACCTAAATACTAACTCTACTCTACCTTCAAGATTATATCGTCTGATGGTCTTCAACCTAAGAGGAAGAACCTTATATGTTCATAGATTGTATTATATTAAAATGATCCTCTCTTTGAGAATTACTCAAATATGTATTTGTAATCAAACACTGAATGCGTTTGTATTAAATCCTTGTATTAAGCTATATGTGCTAGTCAAGATTGACTAGGGGAACCAGGATTGACTAGGGAAACCAATAGTGGTTAATAATATTTGGTGTAAACCAAGAGTGATTATAATACTTGGAAACTAGGAGTGGGTAAACTGAGACTGGTTAGGATTGACTAGGGGCACTAGGAGTGGTTAGAATACTTTGTGTATAGCAAGAGTGGTTAGAATACTTGGTGTATACCAGGAATGGTTTGTACTCGGTTGTAATCTTGGATAAGATTAGTGGAACCTCTCAAGAGTTCTTGAGGCAGACTTGATGTAGCTCAAGTTGAGTGAACCAGTATAAAAATACTTGTGTTTTTATCTTTTCTATTTGAATCGTTTTCTTAAAATGCCTTATTGAAAACACAATCGTCTAACGGTTATAACAAACCCTCTAACCTCAACTATAGTTGACAAGCGTTGATTTGCAAAATATTTTTTCTCTTCCTTTCTAGTGTTTTCTATGTATTTCAAATCTTAATATAAATAAAACTTAAAAAAGAAATATAGCGTTTTGACGTTTATTAGTGTCTAAGAGATGTCAAATGCTGTCCAATTTTACTTTAAAAGGGCACCAATTGGACGTTAGTGTGTTATGATATCTGTCATTAAGGAATGTTAGATTTTAATTTGGCCAACAAGAGTGTTGGTTTTCAATTCTGACGTCAATTTAATGTCACCATAAAAGATGTTGGAGTTTCTACTTAAGCCAAAACTCATAAGTAGTAGACATCAAAAACCATTTTTATGGTGTGAAACAAGTCTAATCCTACACGAAATAATATCATACCATTTGTAATGAATTTTAGTTTTTAATCATAAAAAAGTCAATGTTTTTCATACTAATTATTCTTCCTAAAGAGTATAAGATTTCTTAAACTTTATTACATATATCTAAACATTTATTCCATGAGACTAATAAACAATTTGAAAGATAGAAAAAGTCTTAAATCAAAGTATATAATCAGTTTTCTACCAAACACATTTAAAACTAGCCTAAGGAAGCCTTTATAAATGATATTTTCTCTACGTGTTCTTTCTTTTTACATTCTATGTTTTCCTTTCTCTCCACACACACATTTATGAATGTTTGAGTTTTTTTTCTTTTTGTCACTGTTATGAATGTTCCTAAATTTTTCTAGGCTTCATATACAGCTTAAATGATAATTTTCCCTTATTTCAATCCTTTTTATTACAAGGCTTTCGATGAGACACATTTGCCCTTATTACCACAATTACAATACTTTTTTTCTTTTCTCTTTCTCTCCCACACACACATTTGCTCTTATTACATCAATTTGCCCTTATTTGAATCCTTGTTTGATACAGGTTTAGAGACTTTAGGTGAGATTTGGAAAGACTTTAGTTATGGATATTTCAATCATTTTTTATGATTATGGATGTGGTTTCATGTTCTATAAATAGAATTAGAAGCAATTAGGTAGTCTATCACAGTATATGTATGAACTTCATACACTAAAGTGTAATACATGGTTAACTTTGATGTGTTGATTTCTATAGAGTTTGATCTTGTTATAATATTTTATATCCTTTGGTTTTAAATCTAATAATTAGGTGATGCTTGAAGAAATTATTGATTTGTTAGCTTAGCTTATTCATTGTTTAGAAACTGATTTTGTACCAACTTTTTGACCACGAAATCAATTGCTTAAAAGAGTGAGTAAATTAGTTACTAAGCTAGTTTCTAAATTGTCATTAAACTAGTCATTAGAAAACTACATATAATTACTATAAACATTAATTATTTAATTGACGAATTATAAAATCATTCACTCAATCAGATACTACAAAAGAGTTATTAAATGCATCAAAACTAGTCACCAAATAAGTAATTTATTTTGTAAAGTTTGTTTCAAATTCGTCTATATATTATTCTCCTAATTTGGTCTTTACTTTTTTCATTGACTATTTTACTTAATTTATGTCTCAATCATGGGAAATAAAATCAATTATGGAAATTCTCACCACCTTTTAGTCCAACGGTTGAGAGAGGGCAACACTATACACCTGAAGTGCTGTCAACAAGACATATAAGAACACACCAAACAATAAAAACTTTTTAGCTGTTTTTTATGACATATTTAAATTATAAATAAATAATTAAAATTCATTTCATATGATGACAAGGTACGTTCAATTTTCAAAATAAAGGAAATGATAATTTTCAACAATTTTCAAAAATCAACTCAGAAAAATTCAAAAGACAACATATAGTATTGTGAAAAAAATGAAAATAGGAAGACAACTCACCTTAAAAAGAAAATGAATTCATAAAAGAAGAAGAATCGTGTGATCCTTATAGCTTCAATGGTTAAAGAACATTTTTCTCCCTCCATGATAAAGATAAAAATTATTTTCATCCGTAATTTTATTGAATGAAAACAAAATGGTTGAGTATTTTTTTTTCAATAAAAATAATTCTGAGATTAATTTTAAATGTTACGTAATCAACCTTTTTAAATGTTATATTTATCTCATTTTTGTATAAAATCAATTAATTTCTTTGATTTAGATTAATTTCTTTTCGAATGATTCCATAAACCTTATAATTGGTTAAAATCAGGCTTTGTAGTTGCACGTGGGAGAAACATGCTAATTGAAGACAAGTTAGGGTTTCTTTTTCCCTTTATGGTGACAGGTTAACTACAAAGTAATCAAACAACCATGGGTCGTTGCTATTACATAAAAAGAACGAGAAACAGCTTGGAGGAACAAAAACAACAGCACATTGCTTCAAATATAAGCACTGTTGACCATTTTAATTCCATTCTCATAATCTCACTATCTGTATATATGACACTAAATCGGATCCCAAACATTAATTCATGTATGTCTCGCCAAATTATATACTTCATTCCTTAAAGTTGATTGAAAGTCTCAAATCGATTAAAGATAAAATCAATTTAAAATATATAAGTGGAATTTAAACCTTATCATACAAATTAATTTTGTGAGATTAAGTTAAGTTTAAAAATTACTTTCTAATATTATAATGTGGTCAATTTAGACTTAAGTTTACTTTCTAATTAATTTTTAAAGATGTTTATACCTTGATGTGAAGAAAATGTATTGGAAGTTTCACATTAATTACAAAATTTAGATTTAAGTCTACTTTTTTATAAAGTTCATGGTTTTTCTACATTTGACAGAAGAAACATAGTTTAAGGTTTAGGGTTTAGGGTTTAGGGTTTAGGGTTTAGGGTTTAGGGTTCAGGGTTTAGGGTTCAGGGTTCAGGGTTTACTCTCTAGAATGTGATGGTATGTGTTTTGGGAGACCAAGGAATGAAGAAAAGAGTTATTTTAAATTCATCATGCAAGACCAGACATTCTAATTGCAGGAGTGTTACAAGAAAATTTTCTGATATTTTCTAATTATTTATCTTTTATTTTAATTTACTCTTTCACATTTATAAAAGAAATATTAAAAATAATAAAATTATAAGCAAGACTTGTTAAAAAAAAGGTTTTTCATTTATTTTTCCATCTATACTTTGTTTTTATAATTTATTTTTTCTGTCTTGTAGATTTTTACAGAAATACTGAGCAGAAAACATATTGAGTGTAAATTTACATTTTTTCTTACGAATGGATTGAAAATTATTTTATAGTTAAAAATATCATAACATGATTTTTAGGATTTTTAGTTAAAGCATTTAGAACTTAGTCTCTTGTTTATAGGTGGTGTGTTTTAAAAGCTCTAATTAATTATTCTATTATTTCCAAATGTTAACTAATATTATTTATTTTCTAGAATTTATATTTTTATGAATCAATTTAAAGTGTGGCAAATGAATATTTCTTTGATTTTCATATAATATTTGTAATAGTTTTATTGAATTCTTCTGTGAGAAACTATCAGGACATATTAGTAATAAAATCAGGTAAAAAAAATATTGTTTAGGATTTACACAGCATTTTCCTTTCTATTAAACTCCAATTAATTACAAAAATATTAAAAAACATATACTAATATTTCTCTCTTACTTATGATTTACAGTGTGATATTATTAAGGGAATAAAGAAAGAGGCCCAATTCCAATTGTCGTTTTAATGATGACAGGAAAAATTGATTGAACAACTTATTTAGTGGACCACATATTAGGAACTTGGCCCGATTAAATGTATTTCAACGCCCAACTCTGAATTTTGTGAATAATGATTCTTAGACAATATTTCTTTGATAATATTTGAATACTATTTACGTGTTATTTTGTGATTGGTCTATAGTTGTATTTATGATTATTATTATTGATTTATGGACCAATCACAGAATAACACATAAATAATATTTAAATGTTGTCAAAAAAATATTGTTTAATTATCCGAATTTTGTTGTGCTATGTCATCACTCTCGTAATCCTTTTAGTCATCTAAACCTAAATCTAAAAACCCTCTGATTTATTTTTTTGGAGTTTAAAATAGCTTTTTATCTCCAAATTACATATTTATAATTTAATTTATTTTAATTTTAAAATTACCTCTTTTATTTATTAAATTATCTAAATTCAACAAAATTAGTCTTTTTCCTCACATTTTTACACTAATGATTGATGTTGGATAGCACGACATTCCTTGTTTGACTCTAAATTTAACTAGTACAGTATACATTTTTTTAAGGGAATTAAAATAAATGTTTTTAATTTAAGAGATCAAAATTCTTTCCAGCTTTGTTTTCAATATTATATTATTTAAGAAATTAAATAAAAATGGGTAATTTAAATTTTATTATGCTGATATACGAGTAATTAAGCTTTTCTTTAGCATAATCTTAACAATAATAACTTCACTCATTGTTCTTCTCTCACCTGATACACGTGTCATAAAATAATATTCAGCGTTGCTTCTATAGGTTGCTTCGCTTGTTATATTTATAACTACTTTTGTACAATTTTGTTTCTAGCACTTATTTCTTAAAGAAATAAATTAAAAGAACGCGACACTATTTATTCTTTGTTACATAATTGTAATTGAAGTATAAAGAACATGCTGTATAAACTTTTAATTGTTTTTTTAATATCTCATGAAATTAAAAAAAAATAAACCCCATCTTATAAATTTTTTTTTGTAATGTTAAATTAAATTTAAATCCTATTTATGCTATATATAGTGTTAAAGATTATTTTAATAAATTTTGTTAAACTTATGTACAACTTGATATTGAGTTATTGTTGAACTACTCTCAAACACCCAATTCATTATGAAGGTGCATTGAAGATTTGACTAAAGATTACAGTTATACAAGTATCACTTTCGAAACCAATTTTATAAGATTAATTTGTACTTAAATTGCAAATATTGGAATATTATTTTTAATTTATTTCATTATTTGAAAAGAAAGAAGATATATTAAGAATGATTTAAAGTATGTATAATTAAGTATTCATCTATAAATTATATTTGTTAAATATATTAGATTATTAGATATTTTATATATTTTATTTTTATTTTTTTTATCTTTAGTTAGTTTGTTATTATTTTTTATTGTATTTTGGGCTTAGTATATATTTTTTTCTACTATAAATAAAGTACCTATGTGTATATTCAACATAAAATAGATTGATCTCATACATAGTTCTCATTATATTCAATATGGTATCACAACCTCGTTCCAATACAAGGAAGGAACTATGGGTTATGGGCCCACCAAGCTTCCTCTGTGCACTCGGATTGAAATAACTTCAATTTTTTAATTCATAGAAACATTCCTTAATATTTGTGGGTGATGTTATTCTTACTGCATGCTATCTCATTAATAGCATGTTCCTTCTGTTTTAGATAATAAAATACCTCATTCTATTTTATTTCCTCATGAACCCATTCATCCCTTACCTCAAAAAGTTTTTAAGTCTACATGTTTTGTTCATAATTTTAATCTTGATCTTGATAAGTTACTTCCTCAATGGCACAAATGTGCTTTTTTTAGACATTAAAAGATAAATAAAAAGGATACACATGTCTTTCTTCTTCTCTTAACCATTATTTTGTTTTTGTAGATGTCACCTTCAGTGAGTCTTCAATTTGTTTTAATGATCATTCTTTCTTTTCATACAACCAATATTCATAATACCGTCAATATTCTTGTTATTTATGCTCATCCAATTGTGCTTAGTCCACCAGGTGTTTCTCAACAACCACTAAGTGACTTAATTCAAGTGTTAACTACTTTGTCTCCTCTGGCTCTGACAATTGATTCTACCCTTCCAATTGTCCTCTGAAAAAGGTATACCTTATACTTGTAATTCCTCTCCACATTATATTGCTTTAAGTTATCATAAATTGCATTCACCTTTGTATACCCGCCTTTCGTTTATTTCTTCTATGACCATCCTAAAATCTATTACTGATGCCTTAGCCCACCTAGTTATCATCAAACCATGCTAGATGAACTAAGTGCTCTTCAGAATAGTGGAACTTTGGGAGTTTGTTCCATTACAGTCTACAAAGTCTATTGTTGGATGCAAGTGAGTTTTTACTATCAAAGTTGGTTCTGATGAAATTATTGATTGCCTTAAAGCTCGTCTTATGGACAAAGTTTACACACAATTTTTTTTATTGGATTAGGGTGATACCTTTTCTCTAGTGGAAAATATGGCATTTGTTTGTTTATTTATCGCCATGGCGACTCTTCAACAATGGCCTCTTTATCCATTGGATGTCAAAAATGCATTCCTGAATAGAGATCATTCAGTCTCCTAGGGCCTAATTGTTATGTTGTTCTTGCAAATCCTTATACGACCTAAAACAGTCTCCTAGGCCCTGGTTTGGAAATTTTAGTAACATTGTTCAACAATTTGGTATGACTCGATGTGAGGCGGATCATTCACTCTTTTATCATCACTTGAGTGCTGAATTTGTCTAGTTGATAATATATGTTGAGGCATCGTTCTTATAAGCATGATTATCAAACTCACAAGTTAACAAGTTAACTCAGACAAGTTTATGTGCTAACTCGGTGCTTTCGAGTTAACTCGAAACCAAACCCCGATTTAGTGTAGAATCGGTGGGCTCAACGGTAGAATCAGTAGACTCGGCTGAAATCACGAGTTTGCTTCCGATTTAGCAAATTCATGAAGATTTAGGGCTTACTATATTAGGGTTTTCTGATTTAGGTTGATTGACTAAGCTATATTTCTTATTCGTCTCCTACGAACTCAACATTGTGCTTCCTCTCCACGATTCAGTAGTTGTTCCTCGCATTTCATCCTCGCTTGCATTTTGCCCTCGTTCGCGGTCGTTGGTGGCCACTATCTAGCCATCACTTTGCATCGCATCGTGCCTCCTTTAATGGTTGCACTATTTCGCCTCTGATTGTGTGCTTCGTTTCGTGTTTGTGTCCTTCGTGTGGTGTAATGTAAATGAAGTAATTTTTTCCTTTGTGTGGTGTAATGTAAGTGAAGTAATTTTTTTTTTGTCTATAAAGTACTTTTGTTCGTGTCTTTTTTTTACTTCAACTGTGGCACTGTTTTTTTTTTCCTTTATGATTTTTAATAATTATATCATTAGAGGATTAGAGAATTAAAAATAGACACTTGATATTTTAATTTATGTTAATATTTTTATCAATAATATTTCAATAAATTTATTTATTTAAAGTTTATAATTTTGTGGACTTATTTAAATTAAATATTATTTATACAATTATTTTTTATGTAAAGTAAACTCTTATGAGTTTATGAGTCAAGTTTACAACAAGTCGAGTTTACGAGTTGAGTTTACTCGACTTTCACGAATTTACATAAAATCTCGATTTTGATAACTTTACTTACAAAGCACTGATAGTTATGGTATCTCTCAGATGAAACAACATCTTTGCAACTATTTTTAGACCAAAGATCTTGGCAAACTTATATATTTCTTGGGTATTAAGTGACATAATCCAACAATGATATTGTTATAACTCAAAGGAAGTATGCATTGGATACTTTTGGAGGAAACTAAGTTGATGAATTCAAAATCCGTTGACACAACCATGGATCGTAATACTAAACTTCTACCAAACTAGGGGGAGCTTATGTCAAACCTTGAGGAATATAGAAGACTAGTTGAAAAATTTAATTATGTTATAGTTACTCATTTTAACATTTCCTTTGCAATTATGTGGTAAGCCAATTCCTTAATTCTCCGTGTGAAGATCATTGGAATGCAATTATCCGTATATTACTATACATTAAAGGATCTCTTAGAAAAAGGGTTGTTATATGGTTCTATAATAACCATACAAGAGTGTTAGGTTATTCAAATGCTGATTAAGAAGGATCTCCTTCTGATAGAAGGTCTACATCCAGATACTATGTCTCCATTGGTGGTAACTTGATCTTTTGAAAAAGCAAGAAACAAAGTGTTGTGGCAAGATCTAGTGTAGAAGTATATAAAGCTATGACCTCAGCCACTTGTGAGTTTGTTTGGCTTAAGCAATTGCTTCGATAGTTATAATTTGCTTATGTGACAATGAGGCTGCTCTTCATATTAGTTCTAATTTTATTTTAATGAGAAGACTAAACACATTGAGATTGACTATCATTTCGTTTGAGAGAAGATTGTATCTAGAGACATTAAGACTGAGTTCATTAATTAAAGTGATCAGTTAGAAAATATTTTCACTAAGTTTTTACGTGGACCGAGAATTGATTATATTTGTAATAAGCTTGGTACATACGATTTGTATGCACCAACTTGAAGATTATATATATTACATATTTTATCTTTAGTTAGTTTGTTATTATTCCTTGTTTATAATTTGGGCTTAGCACATATTTTTTCTATTCTAAATAGAGTACCCTATGTGTATATTTAGCACAAGGGAAATTAATCCCATAGATATATAGTTTTCACTATATAAATTGGTGTTCTTACATAGTTAATGAGCGTATCTTGCAAAGAATTTAACAACTTTACGAATGTCTCCAACCTTCAAATTTCAAAGTGCTTATTTGCCTTCTTTTCACTACTCGTCCTCTGTAATATGAATATGAATGAGGGTTGTATCTATCGAAGACACTCTGACCCTTAAATATCTCATATCAGTAGAGTATTAAATGTATAATTAATAAGAATATAAATAAAATACCTTAATGATAATGCTATTTATAATATTAATTATGATATTTGTGGATCCTTACTTGGATGGACATTGGTTTGGGTTAAGTGAAAAATTTATCTTATCAAAACAAGTGTTTGATCATATCCTAATAATAATTGTTAGTATGTCATTAATTTTGGTAGCTCGATACGTAGATGACCAAGTCGTCTATAATAGTCACATACCATGCATACGAGACATGGTGAAGTGTTGACATTTAAGGCATATTGATTATAATTTGCGCAACAATTTAAGAATGATACCAATAATGGTATGTTGGAGGGATACCCAACCATATAAAGTACATATTGTTTGTTTGGTATGTCAGAGGAATACTCGTATGTAGATATTGTTTGTTTGATTTTGTTGTGCCGTGGAAGAACCATATCCAATCGAGTGATTTGACCATAGAACCACGTACAAAACAAAACCCACCTGTGTCGTGCAAAAGAAGTGATTTAAGTGATGAAGATGAATATAAAGTGAAAAGAACAATATAACACAAACAATGAATTGATGATGCGATAATGACACTGAAGATGATCACAATTATTGATTTATAGAAACTAAAAATTATAAAATGAAAACTGCTGGGTCCATCCGGCTGTCTTTCCAACTATATTAGGTAGAACAGAAGATACACAAAGTTTCTAACCAGACCCAAAACAGGATTGTTTATCCAATTAAATATTACGTGATTTTATGTTCTGCTGCCTTTTTTCTCCTATATAAGCTTAATATTCTCACCCCGTAACTCAATTCTCCAACCATCTCGATAATTGTTGTCAATTTCTTTACCTCAAGTAGTGTTTTTTCTTTTTCCATTTTATTTCTTTCGTACCAATTTCATTGTCTGGATCATTAATTCTATGCTTTCTATCAATACAGAGATTTGAAATCGTGATCTACCCGTTGGATTAGAAGCTGCTGCTAGACATCAAAATATACAAGGGTGTATGCGTCTGGTGGTATTCATATTTAACTATGTTTTGGCGAAAGGTTTTCTCTTCTGATTACCATGGATCGTTGAATTATAACCATTTGATCATTTTGATGTTGGCTTGGCTCAATCAAATCAAAGTTCTTAGAGATTCGATGAGTTCTTTAGTCTGATTGAGCCGTGCCAATATCAGTCAGATTCATTTCTATATATGTCTTCCATTAACATCTTAAGAATCCCAGTAACTTTTTGTTGCTTCACAGAAGTTTTTCTGAAAGCAATACCTTTTCTATGTATTCGAACTAACAATTGACTTATGCAAATTTTATGTAGAAGCAGTTCTTAGTTCTGTAAATTAATTTTGTATTTATTTAGATATAATTCTGAGTTATTATTTATAGATAAGAAAGTTTAGTACTTTATAAAGAAGAAAAGTTCATAATTTATTATTTTAAGGATAGTAGTGCAATATGATAGTTAAGGTGTGGTGTGTTTCGGATTCAACGTACGCTAAGAGATTCACTAAAGGGTATCCAATCATAGGTTATCAGGCCTGAGAATAGGGATGAACTCAATGAGTAGAGAAATAAGCCCAACAACATATGAATAAAGTATTATTTTCACATGTGCTTTTAAGAATTATTTATGAACAAGAATGTGTCTAAGAATTTTGTTTTAAACGATAACATTTTCCTAAGGATTTTTCCTAACATTCTATCTCTTTCAATCTAACATTTTTATAATAGTTTTTAAAATAAGTTTCAATACTTTTTAAATTACCTATAATTAAAATTATCCCTATGTGGTGATATAAATTAACTATCATAAATCTAAATTCTCATTTATATGTTCAAAACTATTTATTTATTGTGAATTTGAAATATGATTTATATATTAAAAAAGATATGTTTACGATAAATTTTAGCTTTATAAAAAAAAATATACTAATTTTTCAAGGTTCATTCATATTCCTGTTTAACCCGTTGAGTATTTTTTCAACAAGCCATTACTCATTCAACTAAGTATTTTTTTTTTTTTTTAACAAACTATTTCAACAATGTATTCTTTGAACAAGTCATTATTCAACAAGTATTCTTTCAATAATATTTACCTAATAGCCAATCCTGAAAAAGAGAAGTAGTTTGTATGATTAGTGATCACTCATAACACTTTTGAAACTCTAGTTGGCCTAGATATTTTTGTAGCATTTTGAAACTATACAACGTAGTCTCTCTATTACTTCTTTTTGAGAAACTTTTATATAGGCCTTGAATAAAATAGGTGTTGTAAAATAATTTGTAGTCATTGAGCAACTTTAACTCTTTTTGAATGTCATTTTTCTTTATCGGAAGAGTTTGATAATGATCGATATCCATTTAATGGACTGCATGCAACAACAGATGCTTACTTATTCTGTATCTAACATCTCATTAGTTCGAATTACTTATCTTCTTATTCGGTAATGTGTACTTCCTTGATTTGTCCTAAACTGCAGTGTTGTCGAAGTAGACAATTTCCAAAAGTTGACAATGCTTAATTCAAGGTTTTTATGATGAGACAACCTTTACCTCTTCATTCAAGAGATCCTTTTGATGTGATTTATCCTAATCTCTTTCTAAACAAAGGAATTCGTAGACATTGTCTGCAACATAAAATAACCATATATGTGTTTTCATTTTAGTAAAAGGTTAGCTCACTTTTATGCGCTTACTTTCTGAAACTATTTTGTTACTCGTTTTCAAATATGCAAATGAACTAGTTTCTTGGATTGATTAAACAAAGTTCAGATTTCACTTTTGAGAAATAAATTTTAGTACCGAAAACTGTTAACTTCCATGATCAATCATTCACCTCTATTACCATCCGTCCCATCCCTTCATGTTTCGGGTGGTCTTTCACAAGCATTATCGGTTGATTCTTTTATAATTTCATAATTCATTGCAAGGTTATGCGTGATAAATGTGTTTTTCTTCTATTTTATCCAAAACAATCTATTTTTATCTATTTCTTTATTTTTATCCAAAACTTAATTAATTCGAGGTCTTTATTTACATATTAAATGAATGATATAGTTATATGATAAAAGAAATAATATGGGAGAGTTGAAGAATTGACATGGCCTTTGTATTTGTTTGTATTCTTTTGTGCTTAAATCCTCTTTCTTTACTATTTTATGCTTTTAACATTTTATTGTAAATTCTTATAAGTGTTATATGTGAAATTCTTAATCAAGTTCGTTGGCAGATAAATTGGAATAATTTAACCTTATCTATACTTTTTTTTGCAATAAATAAACCGGTTTTAGACATTTAACAACTGCTATATTAGAAGATTGACATTTATTTAAGGAAAAAGTTTCTTTTTTATAATTTTTTTTGACAACTTTTTAACAACACAACACACGTGATAGTTTATGATTAGTCTGTTTCAAATATCTTTTTAAAATAAATTCAAACAAACCAATAAAATAGTGACACATATCCTGTTGTACAAAAATTATTAAAAAAAATTGTTAAAATATCATCTTCCTTTATTTAATTGTACCAATGACGATAGTCAGAAATGCAGTTCTCTAAGGGTTGTGATGAGAACGTTTGAATGCCCCGTTGTCAGTCCTTGAGGGGATAAATGATGCTGCAACTTGTCCTTGGTCCAACATAGGGATTCATTCACTAGTACATAGTCGAGGGGATCGTTGAACTTGGATAGCCATTATTCTCTGAAGGGCATATGCATGAGAGGGAACCTTCAGTTCGTGCACTCATTTTCATCCTATGAAACTGACACTCTCAACATATATTCTTTATACATATCTTCATCGGAATATGAAGCTTGATTAGCAGCAGAAAGGTAGACATCATTAGAGCATCTATCATTTCCAATTTCGCGTTATCCGATGACACCATGGATAATGGATATGACCATGTCCTCAATGCCCTTGTCAAATGTGTCTGTCCTCACATTCTCTTTTTTATTGTCAGAAGAAGAGATGAACAAATGTCATGGAAGTGCCAAGGTTGAAGTTTGAGCATAAAAGGGTTGGTCAAATCGTTTACAAGTGGTTGTTTTGGTTTAGGGCTTTAAGGGTAGCTTGATCATAACTTATCTCTGGTCAGGGCGATGATGATGGAGTAAGTTGGAATTTGGAGGGTTCAGAGATGTTAGGTAGAATAGTTTGCAAGGCTCAATTAATTGGTATGAGACCAAAGCAGGTTTTCTTTTTTTGATGACCTTGATGACCATTCGGTCTTCTGTTTTCGAGGTAGGCTCAGCAAGAGCAGGTTTGGGTATTTTGAGGTTTTAGGTTTGGAAGGAGAACCTTGTGTCTTGCATTGTGCAAAACCAGTCTTCATTTGTGGTGGTTGAAGGCTAGGGTTCTACACAGAGAAGTTTTGGTTTGACTTAACTTGATGTAAGTAAGATTGTTTGGGAAGGTTGCTGAGGGCATTGGAGAGAAGTGTTTTGGATCAACTATTTAAATCTTGGTCAAGGTGGAGGAATTTGTGGCAAACGGAAGGGTTTCTCTCGAGGTAGACGGTGAAAACTATAAGGATAACTAGGGTTTTACATAAGTTCTAGCTAAATTTCCATGTGTATTATCATTTGATGTATGACAACAACATACACATAACTATAGAATGCACTTCTTTTAATACTATTTTCACATTCTACTCTCTCCACATTCATTAGTGTAAAAATGGTCTTCTAACACACCTAACGCGACTCGATCTTCTAACAAGCTCCAACCGAGATAAAAAATCCTTAAATTAAATAAATAATATAATTAAAAATGACACATGGTAGTGTTTTCCAGAATAACCGAAGTAGAAAACATTTTTTATAACAGTTACATAAACAAATGAGGACATAGAGTATATCAAATTTTAAATGATTATTTAATTTAAAGAGTCTATGACAACGATTCCTACTAGAACCGTTGTCTTATATCTTTTAAATTAAATAATTATTGAGGGTCTATTGCACTAGTTTCTTGTAGAACCGTTGTCAAAAACCCATTTTTCTTTTCCGGGTTATTGTTTCGGGTTTTTTCAACTGAGGAAAAATCCTAACCTTTTTTATTTCGATTAATAACTGAGGCCAAAAATCTCCCTTTTTTACCTCACCTTAATATGCATTGATTCTAAAACTGTTACCAAATGTCGAAAATAATCGTTGTCGTTTCCCTTAGCTACACTAGTGATTTTCTCTATCATATCAGTTACAATTTAAAAATACTAACAATTTTCTTTTTACCTATGTATAATGTTATGGAGTACCAAACATCCTCTGTTAATTTTATATCCACTCCCTTTACTCTAGAACATAAAGTCCCTTCACTGATTTTCAAATTAAAGTAGAAGACTCTCACAAGGTCCGGGTACAAGGGTTCAACAAGCTCCATAAACGTTTTTAATCCCTAATTTTCTAGCCAGTCTTGAAATACAAAACCTTCCCTTCTAAAGAAGCTCAATTTGACGTACTTGTGAGGAATTATTTTCCTCAATCTCTAATAATATATGAAATTAGTTTGAGCATCATCATTACTTATCCAACTGTCTAAAATAAGAGCCCGTGATTTTCGTGCCAATCTTTTCACGCGTTTTAGTTGTGATGATGAAGCCATGTGAGAAGATTTAACCAAGAGCTTGATGGAGAGACTTTGAGGGGAGTGAAGATTTGGAGATAGTTTTAGAGGAGAGTGGATAAACAATTTAACAGATTAGGGTTCCCTTTCTAATAGAATAAGTTTAGAGGGAAACTCATTTGAAAACTTTGAAAAGCCCAAACATAACCAGATCTAATCGATTAACCCTTTTACTTAACAGATTATGTCCATAACATTTCACAGTTTCAACATACATAGAAAATAATGGAAAAATCTAATCGATTACAATATTTTTCTAACAGATTAATCATGACAGAGCCTAGATTCAGGAAAACAGAGAAAGCATTGAGAAAATTCTAATCGATTATATTATTTATACAATAACTTAAAATGTGAAAACAAGGATTTCCACACAATTCTTTCATTCCAGTCAAGCAATGTTCATCACACACATCCAAATGATTGCACAAAGTATGAATGATGCATGTTTTGCCAAAAATTAAATCTTGTTACCTGACTTAATGATCTCAAGAATTATATGATTCACCTTTGAGCTTTTCTTGAGTCATTGCTTCTCAATTCATTTTAGTTTCCTGCAAAACAGTTAAAAGGTTTTGTTGTAAGTACCCAAATGAATTTGGGACCTTTAATATTAGTTTCCTTATGTGTTTCCTTTGGGATCCATTTGAATTTCCTTGAGGAACACCAATTTTTCTATAATAGCGTGTTTTGGATAAATGAACATTATTGTTGCAATAAAAGAAGGATATGGAAGTAGGTTTGCTAAGATAAGAAAGCTTCCTTGCATTGATTTTATTGCTTTTACCAGTGTATCCTATTCCTTGCTTATTGATCACTCTTCTTTGAGAACCTAACACAACCTAAAGGTTTGATCTACCTAGAGTGAATTTTAATAAAGTATCATCAAGTAATCAATTCTCTCTAGATGTGCAGGACAATTTATGCATTCTTGAATCTTTATTTTATCCTCTTTTTCAGCCTTTCTAGAGGATTGTATAACAATTTCATGTTCAATTATTAGGTCTTCATTATCATTCACAAGATTCTCAATTCTCCTCTCTAGATCTCTCTTTCTTTAGTCTATTAACTTGATACTGCATTTTTATAGCCTCATCACGTAGCTCTTGAAAATCATCATGCAACTGATAATACCTGTCCTCAATAGGTTCTTCATTAAGGTTGCCTTCACTGCTGTCTAAGCACACTAAGCCAGCTATCAAGCACAGATTGGTCTCCTCTTCCAAGCTTTCATCACAGTCACTCAAAGAGCAGTTTGAGTCATTATCTTCCCAGGCTCTGTAGGCTTTCTTTTGCCTTTGCTTTCTATTGTCTTGGTTGGTCCTCCTATCTAGCTTTTGCTTCATTTTAAGGATAGGACATTCAGGTTTGATATGGCCTACTATGCCACATTCATAGCAAGTTGGAGGTGCAACAACAACTTTGCCTTTCTTCCTGTTTGCTCTAGAATTTCCTATAAAATCATAATTGAATTTATTTCTAGATTTCATAAACTTTGAAAACCTTTTTATAATTAAGTTCATTACATCCAGCTCTTGATTTTCTGATTTTGAATCAGACTCTTCTATGTGCCTTCTTGAAGTTTTTTTGCTTGAAGTCTTGAGTGCAATTGTGTGTTTCTGTTCACTTTCTTCCTCTTCTTTGAATCTGCCAAGCTCAAACGCATGCTCCCTTAACTTTCCAAATAGTGTTGTCATGTTCATAGATGTTAAATCTCTTGATTCTGAAATGGTAGTGACCTTTGGTTGTCAGCTTCTGTTAAGACTCTTCAAGATCTTGATATTGATTTCTTCCTTGTCAAAAGTCTTTCCCAAGGAAAAAAATATGGTTAACAATGTGTGTGAACCTCTTTTAATCATAGATGGTTTCACCAACCTTCATTCTAAAAAGTTCGTACTCTTGGATGAAAGAGTTCTTTCTTGCTCTCTTAACCTCATCCGTTCCTTCATGAGTAACCTCTAGAACATCCCACATTTCTTTTGTTGTTGAACACATGGAGGTTCTGTAGAATTCATCAATAGCGAGTGCCGAGGATATGATGTTCTTGGCCTTTATATCGTAGTGAGCTCTCATGCTTTCATTTATGGTCCACTCAGAAAAGTCCTTGATCTTTGTCTTACCATTCTCCACTTTTGTTGGTTCAAAGGGACCATTGATAATAAAATCCCATACACCTTTGTCTACTGATTCCAAGAAAATTTTCATCCTAATTTTCAAAAAAGGGTAATTCTCACCCGCAAATTGTGCCTATTTGTGGATGCACCTTCTCCAAATGTTTGAGATATGCTAGCCATCAAGAACATTTTAATCAATTACAAAGAAAACATAACCAATCAAATTTTGAGTAATTTTTGAAATTCTAGCTCTGCTGCCAATTGTTAAAAAAGTGACAACTTATATCTCAAGCCAAGAGGGGAGTGAATTGGATTTTGCCTTAAAAAAATAATATTTTCAAAAGCTTTGCAAAATGTATGGTTTTCTTGAAATCAATAATGCAAGAATGATGAGTCAACAATAAAAGTGAGAAAGGAGAGAAAGTTCAACACAACAATATATACTGGTTCGGCCAAGCCTACATCCAGTCTTCCTTTAACAAACTTAGTTGAAGGGAATCCACTATAATGATAGAGTATACAAGAATATAGAGATATCCCCCTTCAATGTAGTCTCCTACATACTTAATATATCACTTATAACAATACAAGATGTTAACTTCCTCACAATCTTATCAAACAAAGAACACTCACAGCTCTCTAAAAACCTTGAGAGCAATCCCAACTCTCAATGAGAACAATTACAGTTCTCTCCCCTTGGCACAGTCGCACAGGAACTCAATCCACTAATTGAAAATGATGAACCTGATCTTCACAATAACACTCTAGTAGTGCAAATATGTCAGAACACTTTAAGCTCACTTTCTTGAAAGAATCTTGATGTGTAAACCCAAATTTGACCCTTGATTCTTTTAGACAGTTTTTGGACGCTCTAGTAATCAAAACTCAATCAAAATGTTAGTAATGGAATTGAGTGTACAAAGATTAGTTTGAAACAACGGGCAAGACAATTATTCATAGGATTTTTTAATCTTGACACAATTTAATCAAGTACCAAATTAATGTAATTTGTTAAGCTTTTCCTTATACTTTAACAAATTTTCCTCTGTTTAAATTTTAACCGATTATATAGCACATGCGATCGATTATACAATTCATACAAGCCAACAATAAATTCATTTGACCGTTAGAAACAATTAAGGCTTTAAATGAAATTGATTTTGACAAGAGAAACATATTTAACTGATTATGAAACTTATGTAATCGGTTATGTTCAACACTTAAGCAAATTTTCAAATCAATTTCCATTGCAAATAGATCGATGCATTTATCAAACACATATTGGCATAAAAATGTGTTTTAATCGATTATACAACTAATGTAATCGATTGCTACAATATTATTGGGTGGTGCTGGTTTGGATAGATCTGGGTGAGCTAATGATAATTTAAATTTTTTTCTATATTGGATTTCTTTATCCTTACTTCACTCCAAGCAATCCTTGTTGTTCTTTGAGTCCTCTCTGGGCTTGTCCTCGCATTTCTTGTCTCTCTTTTTTTAATTTGCTTGGTGTCGAAGGAAGCAAAGACGGTCGAGGTGAAGACCGGGTAGGACATCCTGGTCGACTTATGTACTAAGGTTAATGAGAGCCAATAAATAAAGATCCAAAACCGGTACCAAGTTCTAACTGTGTTGTTCAAGTTTTGCCAACCTTGAGGCTTGATGCTGCTCATCTAGGTTGAAGAGAGCATCAACTTCCAGATTGACAAACTAGTGGTCCATACTAAGAGTATGGATGAAGAGGCAAGCCAACTTCTTTAGTACAGATTTAGACTCGAGGCAATGGATAACTCATGTACCCTGTTGATTTTCTCCTGCCTCTTTATTTGTCACGCTAAGTTGTTATTTGCTCCTATACTCTGGTCGAGTTGCCCATATACTGGAACCCTAAAATGCTTTTGTTATTGGACACTAGGATGTTGAGTTATTCCTTTACACAGGCATTAAATTGCTTATTGTGCTAGGCAGTCGAGATTTTGCTTTACTCGAGTGATTTATTTCCTTTTTGTGCTCAAGCACTGTGATGTCGAGCTTCTTTCATACTTATAAGTATTGAGACAACGAGCTTATATTGTACTCATCCAACAAACTGTCTACTTTCAATCGAGTAGCTCAATGTTTCTTTTATGTTGTTTAAGTGACTTGATGTCTCATCCTGTCTAGAGGACTTTTTAGTCTATTACTTTAAGTAACTTGGTTTTCTAAGTGAAGTGGTGTGATGCCTCACTTAGTGTTGGCTTTTTTTAGGATTTAGATTTGAGTAACTTTTTATTTTATAAATTATTAGATTTTCATACCCATTCTTCTTTTTCATCATATGTATTTGTCAGATATCAATCTCTCTTTGTCCCTCGTATATAGTATTTTCACCCATGTATTCGTTTGAGTTGGCCACCAAATGGAATGAACTCATTGATGGATCTTTCAAGAAGTGATAAACTAAAGATCAAAATAAACAAAAGATTGATATTAAATCTAACCTAAATCTTAAGAGAATGTTGTTATAATTGGTTTTTTTATATGGTATTCAACTTTTTTTTATCACTATGTGAAACTTAAACTTAATTTTCAACCCTCTCTCTTTCTCTTTCTCTCTCTCTCACCTAAATTTCCTTTTCTCCCATATTTTTTTTCTTAGCCCATAAACTAAGGTCTCTATTTAACTTTTCATCTTCTTTATATCTTTTGTGAAGAGACATATATTTTCTCAATTTCAATGATGACAAAGTAAAGTGATTAACTAATTACCAATTTACCAAGTACAAAATTAACGGAATGTCTTGGAGTTTACTTTCACCAACACTCCTTGAAATAAATCCCACTTCCTGGTTGATATTTGTAAGCAGTGAAAGCCGAAAACAAACAATCCTAGTAAGCAAGAAAGTGGAGGGATCGAATCAGCAACCAACTTGAATGAGTGTGATGTACGACAAGGCACTTGGAAGTTGGAGTATCTTATCCTTGAATTCTATGAAACAATGAACTTTAGAACTCTTGTCTCTTGTCCCATGCATGAGCCAGGTGGCCATGCACGACCACTTTCGTCTTCTCATCCGTTGCTTGCTCCATCATACTAAAGTGAACAAAGAATGGAACAGTCCATGGACACATAAACCAAATGAAGGTGAGACCAATAAAGCTTGGTCCAATACAGCAACATTATTTTAAAGATGCCTCCCTAAGTCATAATACACCACAGAGTCAGGAGCACATGCAAACTGCACGCATGCTGTTGCAATCAAACATACATTATTATTTTTAGAATCTATCTCTAAGTGGTTGGAGACCAATAAAACCCTATAAAGGCTTTTAGTCATTACTGTGTGAAGTACATGGGGCATGCCACATGCACAAGGTACCTAAAATTTAGAAAATGTTCCATATCTCTGAGAATATATTCCAAATCATATTTACCTTCAATATACCTAATATCAGCCCTACACAATTCAATTTCTTGAATACGTAAAAGTAGTTGTAAGGATATCATTTTTCCCTAAATTATTTGAAGACAGTTATATGTTCTAAATTTAAACGAATAATTTCACTTGTTATAACTAAAGGCCTACATAACCTTATCACATAACTTGAATAACTACTTCTACTTTACACTTTTATATTTATCGTGTTCCAGGTGATTAAGAGTTTATAATCAATTCCTCTTTTACGTATACATTAAATTGTTCAATTATATTGCACTAATTGCATATTTATAATATTTCATTAAGATGATTTTATAAATTTATTTACATGAAGTTCATAACATTATCAAACAGTAATAGTTTCATTCTATTTGCATTTAGTTGGGAATTAGAAATAAAGTCGCAAACAAGAAATGTACGAGGAGAAATAACCAGTAATAAAAATTACGATTTCATGACAAAAAAACATATTATGGGTAGAGAATATACCAATAAAAATAATTTTCAAAGAGAATCTAACATGGATACAATATCTTCAACCATCAAAATCATCTTCATGTTACAATGAGGGTTATACTAGTACATAATATGGTTTCTAACTCTCTTATTAGGCTTCGATTTCGACAAAAACAAAGCACAAAAAGACATAGTAGTAATTTTCTTGCATTTTTTTTTGCGAACATATAGGTGTTGGTTAGAAAAAAAATGAGGTCATGTTCTCCTTTTTGTATCAGCTAACAACCTAAGTCTAAAGGTGATCCACATTAGCCCAAATTTGAACTTTTCAACTCAATACACACTGATCAAGATCTATGACTTTGGTTTTCCTCATAACTAATGCCATAGAGTCTTGACATTCCCCTTGTAGAGAGATATGTCAAACTTTTCAGACTCTGAATAGGTTAATGACCCTGGTACTTTGCAGAACCGTTGTCATTTTGCATAAGTAACTTGAGACTGTTCAGATTCAAAAGAATCCTATGGCCTTGGTTGTTCAGAGAAATGGTGGCTAACCCCTTTTGCTATGGTTTTACAAAGAACCGAGACCAAAGAGGTGACCCAAAAGTCAAACATAACTCCATAACTTTCATTTTAAAATATATCGCTATGCTTTTTGCATCGGTTCTTAGTAGAACCGAGGTGCATTACACTAGCATACTGACATCATTGTAGATGAGTCAATGATGAATTACATGAGATTCTATTATATTTGGTAGAGACTCTAACATCTCATTGAACTAGTATAGAGATGATGTCACGGACCTTGCATAAGGAAAATATGAGTTGAATATTACCCTCCTTCAGTTGTGGAGGATATAAGTCTAGGAACCATTCTTTATATAAATTTGATTTATCTAGTTACTTACATGAAATAATTTTTTTTTTCAGGTATATATTTGGTGTTAGAAAAATTTTGGGTTATGTCTGTGGGTTCATTGACCCTCAACTCGCTCAAGAAGGCAATAAATTTGATGACATCCAACAATATGTCACCAACTACTTTGGACGAGGGAAAAAGATATATTTTT
Organism: Vigna radiata var. radiata; assembly: GCF_000741045.1. Lineage (NCBI taxonomy): Eukaryota > Viridiplantae > Streptophyta > Magnoliopsida > Fabales > Fabaceae > Vigna > Vigna radiata. The sequence continues at coordinate 78,445 of NW_014542469.1, read as the reverse complement.
TCCCTTAGTTTGTTGGGTAAGTGTAGTTTCTTAATTTGAAAGTTTCATTTGTGATTTTAAGACAACAATTAAGTTATTATGTATATCAGGCAACATTGGCAATTACTTGTGGTTTCCCTATCGGGCAACATTATTGTGTGGTTCTGTTAATTCCACAAGTCTCCTCCCAAACATCTCAAACAAGTCGTAGATTGGTAAGAACGTCGATATTATGAACTTTATTTGTTATATAAGTATATCCTAAAACATTTTTTTTATAGTCCATTTGAAGCACATGTGATGTTGTTAGGGAAATCATCTGCTAAGGCTAAAGAGCTTGGATGGTTGAGCCTCAAGGTTTGGCATTTTTCTCCATACTTTCTTATAATTTTGTTATTCCAATTATCTTAGTTAATTGATTATTATTGTGATGATAAATTGTAGTGTAATATATAGACAAACCAACTCATATGAGTGAGATTAATATGTAACGAATTGGATGGCGACAACTATTCGTGCCCATATTACAAGTGGCTAAGAAACTGTAATTTTTGCATTTAACAAAATAACAGTTGTCCATCGCTTGTGTTGATAGGGGGAGCTATGTTAGAGCTAAACTCATATATCCCATATATGTTTTTGATGATGACAACAACAAAAATATTTTAATAGTTTCTTGCACACATTAAGAAAAATTGTTTTTTATATGGTTGTTTGTGCTTGAACTATATGTTATGCATATTCATTGTGTTTATATTTGTGATATGTGAGTATATCTGTGATATGCATAATAATTAATTAGATTATTAATCGATTACAGTGTTTATATAATTAATTAGATTCATCAAATATCTGCATATTCTTAATTGTGGAAAACTACAAGTTTTAACCAATTACATTATATGTATACTAGATTAAAACTCGTGTCTTTGCCTATACTTGTTTGTTGAGTGCACTGATGACTTTTGATGTGGAAAAGTTTTCAAATTTGCTCAAGTGTTGTACTTAATCGATTACACTCTTTTCTTAATCAGTTATAGCTCGTGTTCTTTGAAAACCTGTTTTCTTGATAAGTCATAACTACCTTAACAGTCATATTTTTAATTGCTTTGACTTAACACTTTACTTAATCGATTACATGCTATGCTTAATCTGTTAAATGCGTTGGATGTAATTATATTACAGTAGTGTTAATTACTTAACCGATTACATTATAAATTGATGCACAACTCTTTGCATTAAATAACTTTTGAATATTATCTTTCAAATCTAACAAAGTTTGTTGAGTCTTAAATTGCAGGAGAGTTCTTTCTCCAAGAATCAAGAAGCATTTCATTTGGAAGAAATCAAACCAATGATTCTTGAAGAAATTGTTGTGCTTTCAAAAGTTTGATAATATCTGCACTGCTAGGAAGAGAACGGTAAAGTTCTGGTTTTTTAGAGAGGGGTATCTCAAAGGGGTTCCAAAAAGAGGATTTTTCTTTTTGTGTTTACTATAGTAGATTTGGAGTTAGAGAGGAGGATACATTTCTGCTTACTGTAAAACTTAATCTATATAGTGCATTAAGTTGATTGAAAGGGTCTGGATGTAGGCATTGAGGCCAAACCAATATAAACTTTGGTGTTGTTCTTTCTATCCTTTATCTCTTTCATTTCATTACATTCTTTATTTGCTCGCATTTTCAAAGATTTTCAAAAGGTTTTTGAAAGAACAATTTTTATAATACAAAGCCAATTCACCTCCCTCTTGGTTGGAAAATTAGGCCAATCTATTTCTACAGTTTGCAAGTCATATATATATATATATATATATATATATATATATATATATATATATATATATATATATATATATATATATATATATATATATACACTAATTGAATTTATTGTGTTCTATGCAGAAATTTAGGACACATGTTCTACTTTTCGACATGTTCATTAATTTCATAAGAAAAACCCTTGCAAAAATATATTATATATTTGTACAATAGTATGTAGGCATTATATTTTAATATTATGTACATTAGAATATCAAAAGATTAAGTTTTTGTGAAATATAATTATAATTCTCTATCTTATTGACAAATATATTATGGTATTTATTTATGATGTATGTATTTTATATATTATGCAGTTTTGTTTATGTAATTTCCATGATGTAGGATCTCACAAAAATAAAATCACATTTTACAATTGTGATAAACAACGAGATAGAAAAGATATATCACATTAGCTCAAACCAAAGCCATAAACCTTTACATTAACAAATATTTTAAATAAAATAAGACCAATGACAGTTGTTAATCTAGAATTGAAGCAAAAAAGAAGTTTATGATAGTGGTTCCAATAATAACTGTTACTGTAGATCTTATAGATTTTAAATAATTATTTAATTTTCAAACTATATGATTATGGTTTCCCATGAATCGTTGTCATAGAGTCTAAAAATTAAATAATTATTTAAAATTTGATATGATGTATGACAATAATTAGTATTAAAACTATGGTCAAAAATAAAAAAAATATTTTTTTTGTTTACTGCTTTAGTTTTCTTATAACTGAAGAAAAATATTCAATTTTTGACATCGATTCTAAACCGAGTAAAAAAATCTTCCCTTTATCACCTCGTTTATATGTCTTGATTCTGAAACCACGCTCATAACTCGAAATAATCGTTGTTCTCATCGTTACACTAGTGTTATTCACTGTTAGCAAGCTAAGTGATAAATTTAACTAATATCAATTCTTATAATAAATAACAGACACATGAAAATATTACATATCATTATAAATTTAATCCAATATCTTGTGTATTAAATAGGCTTACACCAATAGAACTTAACTACCCCCGCAAACAAAAATAACACAATTTTCAAAATTACTAACACAATCCATTATTAACATGTCCAACAAATAAAGATTGATTTTTGCTCATCATTAAACAGCAATCACTCCACAATTAAAAAACAAATTCATACACCTTATTGATTCTATCATAGTGAATTGGTTCTACCATTGATGGGTACTTACTCACAAATAAAAAAAGAGATCGCTGCACATGAAATTATAATCAATTTTGGATTTTTCGATCCAATACTCTAATAAGAAAGAGATGGGAACTGGAATGGAAATATAATATATTAGAAGGTTAAGTGAAGGTAGAAGAACAAAAGACAAAGGATATCAAAGAATGAAGGCAAAGAAAAATATTAAAGAAACATAGAAAAAAATATATAAGAAATTTTGCGGAACATAACTCTTTTTTATTTAGAGATGTGATTGAATGAAATATTTCTTTTAAATTTTGTTTTATAATATTCTATTAGAATATTCTCAGAATATTCGAAATTATTTTCTAAAGAATATTTACTTATTACTTATTTTTGTATTGCTTTATAAATAGAAATTTTTGTATTTCTTGCAAAATAACATTATATGAAATTCGATATTCTTAGTTGAGATATTTATCCTGGAGAGTTTTTAAGTGTAAATTAAACAAGAAAGTGACATTTTATTCCATTATCTTTCCTTTTCATGTTATTCAAATTTTACTTTTTTTTTCTTACTTTCTTTTTCTTGTGACACCATTAGAGCTTATTCATTGTTGTGTTTAAAGTCCTTGGATTAAAGTTTTAAGAATTGATAGATTTTTCACATTCTATAAGGGAATAAATCATTAGATTTTCCTTTACCATCTCAACACATTTCTCCTAAATGATGTATATAATTGAAATGAGTTTTCGTCTTATAATTTCAGTATTAAATGTCACTTTCGTTTAAAAAACATTTCACAGGATCACTATGAATCAATTTAGATCCTTTGAATGTAAATAAAAACTGAAATTTATTTAATTCATCTTAATATGATACTTTCAGATTTTGTACTTAATTTAAAAAATAGTGGTTAGGTTCTAAATAATACTTGAATTGTTAATTAAGAATAATTAATTATTAAATAATATTTTGGGTTGTTTAATTAATGCTTAAGGTTCAAAATAATACTTAATGTTATTTGATCTAAATGGATGAGTTTCCAAAATACTGGGCTGTTTAGCAAGAAGTGGGTAAGGACCAAATAATACTCAATTTGTATCTTTTCAACATTAATTTACCTAGTGAAATTCGATTAGTTTAATAAGAATTGAAATGGTTTAAGAGGTGGAAAATTAATATAAATTTTAGAAGTTAGTTATTTAAACATCTTAGTTAATGAAATAAAGTTTATTTGCATTAACACTGTGTGGTTAAACACTAGTGCAGAAATGCTATTTAACGTCGGTTAATTTGGGTTTTTAACGTCATTTTCACATCCGACGTCTATACGGGTGACGTCTATGGGACGTCGCAATTCCTCAGAACCGACATCCATATAAATGTCGAGTAACGATATCCACCGACGTCTATATAGATGTCTGCTTATACTCACACCGATTTCTAATTACTTTATATAGACGTCCACCTTTGCTTAAACCGACGTCAACATGAATATATATTGAGGTTGAAAATGACACTAACCGACGTTTATGTTCTTATAGACGTCGGACCAGGCACTAACCGACGTCTAACAACGGCATTGTGTTTTAGTGTAGTTTTGATCCAGACTTTCGGTAGCATTGTGTAACACTCTCCTCTCACTAGTTTCCCCACAAAAAAAGTTTGCGTCTTTCGAATCTTCTAAGACATTCAACCCAAAACCGAACCTGGATCCATGACTACTTCCCATTATTCAACTGCAAAAGAAAAAAATTACGATGACACGAGAACTAGACAAGGACCCAAGTTCCATTTTGGGTCGGAAGCCTTAGAAAACTCAAAAGATCGCCACTCTTCTTGTGAGGAAACCAACAAAGGGAGAATGTTGCACTATGTTACCCAAAGAGAGGATCAAAACTGCACTAAAACACAACACAAAGAAAGCAAATTGTAATCAGTTGAACGACAAGATAATCGATAAAAAACTAAAGAAAGTTTAAACGGTAAGCATAAAAAAAAATCATGCACCTGGGATGCAAGAGAGAAAAAGGAGAGGACGAAGACAATGACGTTATGAGAAACGACAATGCAATGCCGCAAGAGATAAAAAGTAGAGGTGCGCAAGCGAGTAAAAGAAGAGAAGAAGCAGAGAAAAAGGAGAAGAGATGAAGACGTGATCAGAAACTGAATGGCGAGAAGAGTCTGCGGTCTATTTAAAATGAAATGGGGCGCCGGTTGCTCCAGAAACCGATGTCTATAGACGTCGGTGTTTTAGGGGATCCGACATCTATAGACGTCGGTGTCTCAGGGGATCCGACGTCTATTCTATGTCAAGAAGCTGAAAAGATTGACGTTTAATTTCCTGTCAGGGGTAGTTCACGTCGGTACCCCTCCTAGCCGACGTCTAAAACCCCCGAATTTGGTGAAAATAATCAATTACAGGAACTTAGACGTCGCTTACGATCAGCACCAACGTGTAAATTTAAGAATTTTTTGTCTTCCCGCCTTCCAGACAGGCCTTAGAGGTCGCCGTTTGACTATGTGATGTCTAAGCGCTTGGGAATTAGGTCAACAACATTAATTGTAGCCCAGTCGACGTCGAGTTTTCAGGGGATCCGACGTCTAAAGATGAACCGGTTGACGTTTGATTTCCTGTCAGTGACTTAACGTTGGTGCCCTTTTCTAGCCGACGTCGAATTGACAGTCTTATCACATACCTCAGGGTCTTCAACGTCGGTTTGCGGCAGGTGCGACGTCTATGATGTCATAGACGTCGCCTAACATCGAAACTGACGTCTAGTTTACTAATATATTTACGATAATGCCACCGTGCAGTAATAGACGTCGGTTTTTCACGAAACCGACGTCTAATGGGTGACGTTAAACAACATTTTTGCACTAGTGAAAATCGGTAAGAATACTGGTTGTGGTGAGGTAAAGGTTTTGTGAACAAGTCCAACGTGGTATGAAAGTTAATTGTTTGTATTATACATGTGTAATATTAAGAAAAGATTGTGTAGAGTGACTAGATTATCTAGTAACTAAAAGTTTTGAAGTATAACAAATATATTTAATGAAATATTCTTTAAAAAGAAAGAACGTCTAAAGATATGGTAACAAACAAAAATCAAATCATTTAAGCATTTATCAAATGAATCATCTAGCACTAGTAGAAAAAAAAAATTTATGACGATCTATTATGACGGATAAAATCCACCTATTATAATAGGTTGACCAGTGATATTTTTGTAATAAAAAGGAAATTTATTATGATGTAGTTCTGAAACCAGTCATAATATATCAATGTTGTGGCAAAATTGAAAATAAACTTAAAATTTATCATGACATGTTTTCTTAAACTTATCATAATATACATTTTTTATGATAGGTAACTTCTCACCTGTTATAATACATGGCACAAATTACAAATTCAAAATTTTATTAAAAATATATTATCACTGATTTTATCTATTAACTCACATTTTCTCGTTCGCTTTGGAATCACATTTTCCCTCTTTAGAATCTCTAATTTCTCTTCTCTACATCCTCTTCTCAAATTCTCTAGAAGCTTCTTCTCATCTAAGTCATCCTCATCGATAATGACACCTTCTCCAAATCCTCCCTCACCGCTAACGTTAGACCCCTCCATCATACTGCTCTAGCAACGCATCAAGACCTTGGAGAGAGAGGTTGATGCCGCCATCACCACTTCTGCTTGCGTTCACTTCGAGAAACGAGAAGCCAAGGCCGCTTAGAAAGTCGTCGAATCGTGCACTCAATAGCTCACCGCCGAACTTGAAAGGACCACAAGTGTCATAATCTTCATAATACTCTATATTCTTCAGTAATTACCGATAGACTTTCCTATTAGTAATTACCAACAAGCATATGTCGATAATAATTACCGATAGCGAGATTACTGAAGGATTACTAATTATCGATAATCAGTCACATCACATATATTACTAATGGAAATTAGTAGTTTTCGATTGATTGAGTCTGTCAATAATTCTTGTTTTTTTTTTTTTTTTGTAGTGGATTGAACTTTGATGCTTTGAATAGAGCAGAACGACTGATGACGTATCCTTAATTTTCCATTACAATCTGGATAATTTCCTCAAATCCTGGTAAGAACTAACCCCAAGGTTAGCTCTAATACCAACTCAAATGTAGGAAAACAGTATAAAGGGAGGATTTAAATAATGTTTTAAACATTTTTGCAAATCAATGCTTAATGACTATTGCAAGAGTTAAATGATATGTAATAGTTTTTAAATATGTGTATTTTTAATAAAGCATTTAGAAAGACCTAAGCTACATCTAGTCTCCCGTAAGACCTCTTAAAGGGGTTCTACTAATCTTTTACAAAGATTCCAATCAGTACAAAACACTCCTAGTATACAAGTATTATCAACCATTTCTGGTTCCAACCCTAGTCAAACTGATCAGAACGAGTTTAACCACTCTTAGTATTGATGAATCATTATTTTCTCCTTATACTTAACTTTTTGTACCGAATTTAATTATTGAATTGTGTTTAACTATCCATTATTCTCTCAATTTTGCTAAGGAAATTTTGAAAATTTATTATGGAAATTAAAACTTCAAGAGGGTTGTCGTGTCACTCTCCATTTTCCACCTCAACATTTTATTTTAATATTGTAATTTCGTTTTTCTAATTTAGGGCTAGACTTTGACTTTGAATTTAAACCCATTTTTGGGTCAGATTTGGGAAGCCCATTTTTTGGGGCAGACTTGCTAGCCTAAGGTTTTGAATCCATGAAGTCATAACTTAGGCATTCTATTTTATTCCATTCCTTTATGTTGGGACAAAAGGAGGTGCTCTGTCTTAAGTTTTCTAGTTTTACTTTTAATTCGAATTTCATTTTAAATTGCAATTTCGATTACTATTCTTGCTTCTGCACTTTCGTTTTCCAATTTCATTGCATTCTAGTTTCGTTTTTGTTTTCCAGATTTGTTTTGCAGTTTCAATTCTCTTTCCAGTTCTTAGTCAATTTCTGCATTTTGTATTGCCTCTACTCTGATGTTTTTATTTTCATTTTGCTTTTTCTAATTCATTTTAATGGTAGCTTGAAATTTGTTGGTTGGTAAGTAGGTATATTGCATTGCTTCCTTGAGATTATTGTACTGTCAATTTGATTACACCTTGCATCGTATAATTTGTTCTGTGCGTTTCAAATTGGATTCACGCTTAGTACTCTCATTTGTGTACATTTAATCTTTGCTTAGTTGATTAGACCCGTAGTTGCTTAATTTGTGTAGCATGGAAGTGATTAACATAGACTTTGCTTAATTTGTTGTAATGAAAACATGATTAATCTTCGCTTAGTCAATTAATTCGTGTTGGATCTATTAATCTGAGATTAGAAGCATTGTAGTTAAACTAGTAACCAACCTGTCGTTAATTAGTGTTTTAATTCATGATTTGGTCCGTTAATTTAAAAGCAGCAACATAATGATTAAAAGAATTGTTCTCTTTTCTTCTTAAGTGCTTAGGCTTGATGCTTGGTGTACTATACCCCGGTGACCGATCGGCTAGGAAGAATCTGGGGCCAAAACAGGCAACCAACCGACGGTCAGACAAACACTAATCAGGAAAGGTAAAAATCATTAATGACTAATTAATATGTTTAATGGTCATATTAATTGCGAATATACGCTATTTATGAGTGATTGACAGGTCATATTGCACATAAAAATCTGGTATTAATGGAGAATTAACAAGTATTATTGAATTTAATTGTCTGGTTTAATGATTAATCAATGTGTTTGGCTACTACAAGCCTTATAAAATATATTATTCACGTTCAGTTAAAAGGAGTTGGAGCTATCCCAAATAAAATATAGACCTCTTAATACAACATATCTGACTTGAGCGTCGGAGTGTCTTTTGCAGGTCAACCACCCATCGGAGCATTATGTTCTCAGAAAGGATCAAAACGATCAAAAGGGAATAGAGAAGGAAGGTCAACCGACCCTCGGACCAATTCCACCGAAACACTTGGTATAATCATTTTATGCTTGTCTGTTTTGAGTAACTCATAAAGACGTTTTTTTTATTTGTGTTCAAACACTTTGTCTTTTTGTTTAGAGGTTATGGCGATTAAGGGCTTTGTTATGGGCTTTATAACATTTAGTGCTTTTTAAGTATATACATTAGATGCAGTTGTGATATCAAATATTCATATATTATTTGATAACATTTAGTATGTTATATTGATATCCTAGACGATTTGTTTCATTTAGACACTTATTGACTCAACACTATTTAAATATTAAATCTTGAGCTTCAATTCTAAATTTAGTGTTTACTTAAATGTTTCTATTATATGTGATCTTATTTATCCACTAATGGAAAAATGACTTTTTATGACGTACAAAAATGACCTATTATGACGTAGTTTCTGGGGGACATAGTTCTGGGCGTCATAATAAGTCTGGGCATTTTATGACGTAGCGGAAATTTACGTCATAATAGCTTGAACATATTATGACGTAGTTTCTGAAATCAGTCATAATATGCGCGAAAGTTATTATGACGTAGATTTATTAATACGTTATAATATATGGTTTTCAGAAACTAACATATTATGACGTAGATTATTTAGTACGTCATAATATATGTTTTTTTTTAAAAAAGAATTGATTATTACAATTGACATCCAATGAAATTATAATTATATTCCTGTACTATCATCTCATCCAATCAATTTATAATCAATATAATTTCAAATAACAAATGAATGGAACTAACAAAACAAATTTCATTTTAAACATTAAATTGTCTAATAATATTTAATACAATATTTATACATATGAAACTATATATTCAATTCAAATATTACATTAATATCATATACTATTGAAGTGTAGCCAAGTTTCTACTAATGCTTAAAAGAAAAGAAGCTCAGTTCCTTCTAATGTCTTCAATGTTTGCAGCTTCCATTGGAGATGAATCATTAAAGATCTACAAATAAAAGAATAGAGTTAAACAATATTGTAATGAATAGTTTGATAAGTATTTAGTTAGTTTTTTAATACCTGATTCCAAGAACAGACCTCTTTACCAGCTTTTTCAAACATTTCTATCAAGTACTTTTGCACCTCCTCTGATTTATTTCCTACACTTTGAATTATAACAGGATCAAGAAATCCATAAATAGTAACAATGGATCAGCCATAAACCTATTTTAAAATTGAGAAAGATAGGATCTCAGTGGAGAAGTACTCAGCAGGTGAGAGGGAAATCTCTCAAATAAGGAAGTTCAACAATGAGGTTGATGATTTAATTTTCCTTTCAAACATGTTTTGTGTTTCTAAACTAACTTTATTAGAGCCTTTTATAGTTGTCTCATGATTTAAGACACTTCCCTATTCAGCCGTAAATTCAGAATCAAATACTAAATATGCTTTAATGGGATTAATCAAAGAAATAAGCAATATATATGCTATTTATAAGACACATCTTTAGTTTTGATAATTAATTATATGTCTTTGGTTAAGAATCTTGTGTTGTACTTGATGTTCTTGTGATTGCTTCTTGGACGTGAATGTGTTAATTTGAAGTTAGTTGAAGTGTGTATGGTCTATTAACTTGAGTGACTCTGCCTTATTTGGATGGTAGCATCTGTTTTGTCCAATATTTTTCCATTGAAAAACATGACAAGTGGTTTGTTTCTGATGTTGTCTTTGATTGGTGGTGTTGTGGGACTACATGGCATTTTCTTAATACTTGAATATACAATTTGTTTACTATTTCCTATACAAGTCGAATGAATTTTTTAAACACAGCTTC
>NW_014542469.1:35677-67359 GCF_000741045.1 Vigna radiata var. radiata | reverse complement strand
AATGCAGGGGCTGACTGATGGGGAATGTCAACAGGTGGCAGGGGGAATAGGCCGCGGTTCTCTGACCAACCGCGGCCTATTCCCCCTGCAACCTGCTGACATTCCCCAAAAAGCAGTTGGGAAGGCAGTTAAAGCGTTTCTGAACGTTGGAGAATAGGCCGCGGTTTCTCTGAACGTTGGGAAGGCATTACGGAACTTATATACCGCGGTTGTAACCGCGGCCTAAAGTCTTTGACTTACTACCGCGGCTGAATATGCCGCGGTTCGTAAACCGCGACCTATAGTGAAAAATAACCGCGGTAAAAGCCCCTCGCTGCACTAGTGTTCGTATTCATAACCAGTAGCAGCACAGTCACCACTTATCCAATTCAAACACTTACTATATCAATCATTTCATTATCAATAATACTTCAAAATTAGATACAAAAATAACTTCCCTCAGTAAAAAATTAAATTCAAAATAGTTTCCCTTGTTTAACAAGTGCTTCTATTCCAAATACTAGATCATTTAACCAAAAATAGTCAATTTTCTGAATGCAATAGGCTTTTGCTGAAAATCACTAGTTCAGTTGTTTGTTTCTACTTTACTTTTTTTCTGAATTAGCAACTCATATATCTCAATTTTGGTTTTGACCAAAACAAAGTATAACAACCAAACAGTCCAAATCATCTAAGCATATCAGAATTTAGAAGTAAGAAATATTAATTTGAAGTCANATTTTAAAGGTTANTAGCTTAATTACTTGTTTAACTAGCTTCCNAAATAGATTTATCCTTTNTGTGAGGCTAGCTAATGTGGCTGGTTTCTCTGGATTTAAGTAATAGTTCTTTATGATGTAACAACAAATATATAAAATGCTAGATCAAATTTAGAAAGTGCTAGATCAGATCTAGAAAGCAAGAAAAGGTTGCAAAGGTGACAACAATAAAATGCAGAAAACTAGTGTTTTAAACCAATTTTCACGTGCATATTGGCCTTGTATACTAGCTATTTTTCTTATTTTTAATTCTAGACATATTTGCATCACGATAACCATTTCAGCAAGTTTAGTTATGCTTGTTATAATCATTCAAAGCCAATTTTCTGAATGCAATAGGATTTTGCTAAAAATCACTAGTTCAGTTGTTTGTTTCTACTTTACCTTTTTTCTGAATTAGTAACTCATATATCTCAATTTTGGTTTTGACCAAAACAAAGTATAACAACCAAACAGTCTAAATCATCTAAGCATATCAGAATTAAGAAGTAAGCAATATTAATGTGAAGTCAGATTTTAAAGGTTAGTAACTTAATTACTTGTTTAACTAGCTTCCTAAATAGATTTATCCTTTATGTGAGTCTAGTTAATGTGGCTGGTTTCTCTAGATTTTAGTAATAGTTCTTTATGATGTAACAACAAATATATAAAATGCTAGATCAGTAATGCTGGATTTCTTTTCTGAAAGGCACAACTACTGTATGGATTGATGTGGGGTACATATGTAGAAGCAGTGTTCGATGGATAAAAAGTAACTTCATTTGGCTTCTTGTTGCAGTGAAATTGGTTGGCCACCATTGGGTTTATTAGAGTATTTATAAATTATTATTCTCTTAGTAAATATATTCAATTTCTCGGGTAATAAAGTTGAGTTATTTTAATAAGCATTTTTAATAAAACTCTAACTACGAAAGGGGAGAATAATGTGCAGAATATTTTACTTACAACAATAAAACCAAATCAATAATATTTGTTGACATATTATAACATGTATTGGCTGATTCAAACAATCCAAAAACAATTCATTATACCTAGATGGAAGAACCGTTTGTGTAAGTTGTTTCCCTCTCAGTTGGAAGACGTTGAGCCTTATGAAACTCTTTCAACACCACCTGCAAATACAAAATGGTCATTGAACACCACTTCTTCCCTGGGTTAATTCATATCTTCAGACCTAACTTAGCAAATTTAAGCATCACAACATTATCAAAGAAAGAGTATCAACTATCTCTCAATTTATCCAACTAATACATTATGATTAACTTATATTAAGAAATATTACTAACAAGATCTAGAAGAAATACTTTGTTAATAAAGGAAGAAGGAAATTGGTAGAATTTTCCAAAAGTTGGAAGCCATATATGCAAAGTGGAAATCAAATCAGTCTGATCAAAATCAATTCAAAGGCACATTACAAAAAGCATTTTTTTTCTTACATATTATTTGGGTACAGAGAAGATGCAAAATATATGGTTCTTGCACTTGAGTCAACAAATATGCATAAAATTCTGCACAATTCTATCTCGATGATAATAGATATACAAGCTAGCTTATATATTCCCTCCAAGGAGCCACAGAATCTAGAATTCTCTGGTTACATGGACCCAAAAAAACTTCCCATTCTTAGAGCAGGTAAAAATAAAATGAATGGAAATTCTCAGTGGTATTTCTCTAAAGCGGTGAAACAAATAAAATATATGAATTCGAGTATGATGGATTCCAAAGCAAATTTATCACTGAGTAAAAAACACAGGATGTTGGTAAATAACATATACAATACATAAATTAAAAATAAGATGGTGCCACAAGGAAATCTATAAATATTTAACAATGAGAAAGCATAATCTAAACAGTTAAGACTAGAAGCAGAATATAGCCATCTCAATTAGGTCTTTGAACCACTCTATTAGCCAAGAGAATTCATCTTTCAACAGAAGTCCAAGCTAAAACAAGTAATTGAGACAAACCTATGAAATAGAAATCAACTTCCACTTATAACAAAACTAGTTCAAAAAATAAATAAATATGCAAGTTATCCAAACTCGCACTAAGAACAGTAAGCGGTCATGATTTCAGAAACAATATCGGTTTTATGGGATCTCAAAAATTATAGTAATCGAAGGCGCATTAATCCACCATATCAAGAATCACAATGAAAGAACAACCACAACCACAATTTAAAACCTAAAGGCATCAGATTTAGCTTCTGTAAAGTGACATAGATTACGAATGAATTGAAAAATTGAGAAAGGGAAAGCAAACCTAGATTACGAATGACATGAATTGAGAAATTGAGAAAGGGAAAGCAAACCTAGAGTGAAGGAATGGGATTTCTTGGATGTGAAAGATGAGGAAGAAGGGAACGTTGGTAAGTGGGGCTTCTTGTCCGCAGACGACGACGTAGCGACAAGAGCTTGCTTTGATGTGTCGTACTTCCTCGGTCGCTTCCGTTTCCTCTTAGCCGGTTCCAGTTGCGACGACACCACCGAGACCACAAAGTTAGGGTTCTCAGAGACGATTGTGGGCGTTGGTGGAGGAAATGAGAAAATGGCCGCCCCTAGCACGTCGCAGAGGAGGAGTGTTCTCAGACTAAGAAAAGCACGGTGTGGTGGGCGTTGGTGGAGGAGACGAGAAAATGGCAGCCCGTAGCGCGTCGTAGAGGAGGAGTGTTCTCAGAGCAAGCACGACGTGGTGGGCGTTGGTGGAGGAGACGAGAAAATGGCAGCCCNAAATGGCAGCCCGTAGCGCGTCGTAGAGGAGGAGTGTTCTCAGAGCAAGCACGACGTGGTGGGCGTTGGTGGAGGAGACGAGAAAATGGCAGCCCTAGCACGCCGCAGAGGAGGAGTGTGAGAGTGAGAAAATTTCAGAGACCGAGACTGTGAGAGTGAGAGGGAACTGATGAGACCGAGAGTCTGAGAGTGAGAAAATTTCAGATCCAAAGAACATATTATGACGTATATCTATATCTACGTAATAATAGCTGTTTAACTTATTTACAAGTTTGCCACCACGTTTCATATTATGACTGATATACAAAATTAGGTCATAATATGTTTTACTAATATTACGATTTTGCCACCGGTCAACCTATTATGATGGATATTTTTGGTACGTCATAATAACCTCGTCATAGAAAGCTCTTTTTCCACTAGTGATCAATCATGTATATTTATAAAAATATTGTAAATGATTATTTCGTTCAAAATTTTGGATAGAAAATTGTATTGAGTGTTATTCTTTATCAAATACAATCCATTAGACGTATCGTTCTATAAATAATATTTTGTTAAGTATTGTAAGTTAAACTTTAAAACATAAGTTGTTTAACAGTATAGTATCTCTTAAAACATATTTAAATTTTTCTAAACATGGATTTGTAAACAGTGTGAAACTACTATATATTACAAAATAATATATAAAAAGAATTAGGTTTTATAAAAATTCTATATAAACATATAATTTAAAAAAATAAAATATTTTAAATTAATTCTTTTCTGTAAAATATTTTGATATATCTAACCTTCCATAATTTTAGAGTTAAGATTGAAAATACAATATAAATACACCATTCTTAATTCTTTAAGTCACCTTTAAGACAATCTGGTAAAACTCTAAACTGCTTAATAAATCTCAAATACAATAACTAGCCTTCAATGCACTTTTATAAAATAGAATCTAATTTATAATGTGCATGGGTAAACTTCATATTTCCCAAGTGAAAAGTGCCTCGTGCGATATAAAGAACGCTTCCTTCAAAGTGTTGAAAGGGACACCATTCTTATCCACCATCCATTAACATGATCTTGCTTTGTTTAGTCTTTTTGAAGATATGTTTTAGCTTTCTTCTGTTGCTGCACAATCTGGTCATTGGTCGTGTTAATTAGTGGACCCAAAAAGTGCTTAAATAGTCAAAATTTTCTAAATACCCTGAAAACTAAAATTCTTAATCTCACGTATCACATTGAGGTGATGTTGCATATATAATAACATATAATCAAAAGGCATCTCGTGAAAAATCTACATAGAAAAAAAGTTTGGTTCAGTGGATGAAGTATAAATCCTACTCTGAAATCTGAACTATCAAGCATATAATGTGGAGCCACGTATCATCATCCCTTTATGTAAAATCCAAATTAATCCTATATATACCATTTTTCATATATCCTTTTTAATTCTTTTATTTGAGGCAAAAGAAATAAATATATTATTTCATATAACATGTTTTGTAGATAAGGAAAAGGTATAATTATTACTTGTAGATGCACTATGCAGCCTAACCTCGCAGACAATTTGTTCCACAGACAGAATCTGATCCCTTGCCAAGCTTTGGTAGGGTAGATTTTTCTGCCAAAAGTTTTTCTTTTAGATTCTTACTACTCATAAATCACTATCAACCATTACTAGCTCAAGTTATGACAACTGAACTTCTATTAAAAAATAATTCTTTTGCTATTTAGATAAATGTGTAAGATTTTTAATTTTAAATATGTTTTTCTTTTCTTCTAAATCATGAATAATTTTGTGCAAAATTAACATGAAATCTCATTCTACAAATCTATTTTAATAAGATTTATTATTAATTAAATTTATTTATGATGTCATTCCCTATCAAATAATTTATAATATCAAATCTCACACTATTTTATAAGGTTAATTTAATTTAAATTAAACTTAGAATTCATTTATTAAAACTTTCCATTGTCTGTTCCTTTGAGCTAAAAGTCTAACAATGTAAAAGCAAAAACATAAGAAAACATGTTTATGTTTTGTATTTTTAATATACTTTATTTGGGAAACACATTTTGAAGCTTAAGCTCTATTCGAATGAGCCTTCCATAACCATATGCATCTGAAATAAATTTAAAAAAATGAAATAAAATTATCACATAACTGAAAGCTGTACACATAAATTAACTTATAGAAAAATATGATATTAATTAACTTATTTAAAAATTCCTTTAATAAATTAGATAATTTTAAGTTAACAAAAAAATTATTAGAAAGAAATTTATTCAAAGATAAATTAATATATATTCTAATATTTGAAATTTAAAATGGGAAATTATTTCCAGTGATAATTTGTAAACCTAAAGTTAAGTAAATCAACTAATATTTTTAATTTCTCATAGACAAAATTTGAATTATTGAAACTATACCACTTAACGGAGACAAAGTCTTTGAACTAAAGAATAATCGTTAACTAATAAATTAGTAGCTCTAATAAGAGAATTAGATCATTACTAGATAAAAGATAATAATACATGGATTCTATTAGCAAAAAGAGAGCAACATGTTTTAGAAAAGCAATCAAACTTATTAAACTAATAATTGGAATAAAGGAGTTAGCCAATACGAGTTTAAAGAGTTTATGCCTTCAGATTTTTAGATGAGGGACCATCCTCATCTTTATCTGGATTCCAATTCAAGAGAACAATATATATACCCTCAGTCTCATGCTACTGAACTACTGAAATTCACACCTTTAGAACTCTTCAATACCATATATCTGTTCTTAAAATTCTCTTGCTCCTCAAAATGGAGGCTGCATACAGAAAGGGTACCAGAGGGTCCTTTAAAGGAAAATTGGTGCCTTTCTACAGAAACAATGCGCCAAAACCTTCCTCAACCATGCAATACAAAGCCACAGATATTAAGCCAAATCACTATTCTTCTCCTCCTCCCACTCTAGGGTTCGTGCTGCCTCAGGACTATTCCACCACAAAGAGAGATCCAAAGGTTCGCATTAAGGTAGCAGATAGTTGGAGCAATTTGGAAGAGTTATACGGTTTTCCTGGAGATGAAAGTGTGGACAAAAAGGCTGAAATATACATCGCTATGGTTCAAAAACGTTTAATGCTTGAGCGATTGAACGCATAAGCAAATATACGTTTTAAGACATCAAATGATCAACCACCATATATATTATATATATATATATTAGCTATAGCATGATTATGGTTGCAGGGCCTAGCATTCAATAAGTATACCCTTTTGATTTGTGCCATTTGGGCACTTTGTGCAGAGAGAATATTATGCTATGCTGTAATAAGTATGCTCATCTTAAATAGTAGAGTTTGTTTGGATTATGCAGAAAGATATGGTTTTATGTGAAATCATAGGGAGTAGAAGTTGAAACTAAGGAGTGCTTTTTCTTTGTGTCAAACTGTAGGTTCCAAACTGTAATCCAAACGAGATTTAATAGTTGAAGGAAACCCAATTGAGTTTGCACTTTCCTATTTGCATTGCTGTGAGTTTGTGTTGTGCGTGTGGTTTCTCTGAACTCAGCGCAGTGCTGATAGCACATCACAAAAGAATATGTAGAAAAGAACTTGAACAAATGTGGGAGACTTGGCAAAAGAATACAAAGAAGGAAAAAGTCTCTTTAACAACTTTTTTTGATAACGCATGCGTGGTAGTTTATGATTGGTCCGTTTGAAATATTTTTTTAAACATAAATTTATACAGACCAATAAAATGATGACACGTATTCTGTTGTAAAAAAGTTGTTAAAAAAATTGTCAAAATATCATTTTTCAAATAATGAATTATCAGAATTACCAAAACCTGAAAAAGGGTCACTGAAAATATCACAAGTAATGAAGACACATCTCAACAAAACAGAATCTAAATCATTGTCAAGAGTGAAATTAACAAGAATGGAATATTCTTCCTTAAAAATGTGGATGAAAGAAAAGTTAAAAATTAAGCTGATTATTATGCATTTTTTCCATTTATGAAACTATCAAAGAGCAATATATATTTTCGTTTTTTATTGACTAGAAGGGCCAAAGGTAGAGTTGTATTTTCAAACTGAACATAATTTCACTTCCCCCGTAACAACCTGCTATATACCTCTAATAAGGCATAGATCTCTGCAGAGAAAACAGTAATAATAACTACAGAAGCAGAAAAACTTACAAGGAAATATGAGCATTTTTCTTACATAGTTTTACAAAATTTGCAACATCTGCTTTAATGTTGGTAATAGTCTGCCAAATCTTGGGATCAAACCTCACGGAGAAACGTGTACAGCAGCAGCAGAAGTTATGATCCACTGCTTGCCTTTAGTTTATTATAAATGCAAAAAGATCCGAACCCTTACAAAACATGTGTTTTCATGAAATAATATTATAAACCAAAGTTTGGTGAGTGCACAATTCTTAAATGAAATGCAGAATAACTAGAAGAATTTGTTCTTCTGTCATGCCCACTCTTCAAAAATTAAAAGACTGAAAATTGGTGATGAAGTTTGTTCACTTGAACAAAATATATTAAGAATATACAAATGAACTATTACTTGAAAATCTTTCGTTTTTGTTTGCATGCGCTTTCCACACTACTATAGCTAAATAATTGAAGCTTTTTGATCAGGCAATTTTGTTATTCGCTTATTCTGTTGCTTTATTTAGATTCCCCACACTTCCAAATTCTGTACATGAATTCTCAATATAAACAAATGAAACGTAAATCATGAAATGCTAAAGAACGGTCTAGAGAATAGTAATTATCTTAATATAGGGAGGAATTTCGTTTTATGCTGTCATTATTCTCAGTTTTAATTTGTTATATATATATATATATATATATATATATATATATATATATATATTAGTTATGTGTTTATCCACTCAAATGTAGACCTTCAGTATGATGAGAATCCAATCGGACTTTGCCAGGAACCTATATATTAACGTGTGCGTTATGAGGTTGCCAGGATCACATTTATCTAAATTCACTTTTAGTACATTAATTGTTTAAGAATAGATACTATAATATGAAAACTTATAGTACATAATAAAAAAATATATATTTTCGTGATAAATGAGAAAATTAAGAGTAAGTAAGCATCAAATTATACTAAAAGTTAGGGACTACGGGGAGTACTTTAGCTTTTAGCAATAAGTTTAAGAATTTGAAAAAATTATGTAGTTTAAGAAAAAATTTAGTTTTAAAAATCAACTTCTTTTTCAAACTAAAGTAGATTAAAAATATCTAGTGTGAAAGTTTATTTATATCGTAATCCAATGTTAAAAATAAGGGAGGTAGTTATCATACACTGAATAAGAAGCAATTTAGCAACCAAAATCATCCACAATAAAAGTAGGTTGTATAATCTTTGGAATATGATTGACTCATATCGATCGTGTCCAAATCCTGATAATTATATATTGTGTGAAACTCTTGATGTATATGATTGATAATGAATATAAGGACAATAATATGTTTCATTCACAAATACTGTGTGTTCTTGAATATATTGTAAGAATTCAGAAACTCTTTTTTCATACTCTTCACTAATATGACCAACTTTGGTCCATACTATGTTCATAACAAACTCTATCATCACTAATGCAAAGATTATTTAACTTCACCTAATAGGTTTCAGTTTCAAGAAAAACAAAGTTTTTCAAAATTTGATGAGAATTTTGAAATTATTAGCACAAGTATAGGTTTCAGTGTCAAAGTTCGGGCTTCAATTCTACATTAAACTGAACCTTATACCCTGGTTCCATGACTATAGGCTTCGGTTATTTGAATGAACCAAAGCTTATATGGATGTAGCTAGGTATATGGTTCAGTTTAACCTAAAACTAAAGCCTACACCCATCTGCATAGGATAAAGTTGTGAAAGGTTATTGTTGCATAGCGTCACTACATTCTTGATAGTGTCTTAAACCACAAGAAAATACTAGAAGGGGGGTTGAATAGTGTTTCGAAATTTTTTTTCAAATGTAGCGTCTGACGAGTATTATGAAGTAAGTTGATCAAGATGATTTATTTAGAAGTTGTTGTTTTGCAAAGCTTTTGAAAAGATATAATCAATAAAACAGTGTAGTGAGCACTAAGAAACGTGTTTCTTGATTCAATGTGTAGAAAATGATTTATGAATTATGAAGGTTTTTTTAAAGAGTTGTCCAGACACTAGGTTTCATAAGAAGCTATTCAAGAAAATATTTGTAAAATAAAACAATGAACAAAGAGTATTTTTATATTGGTTCATTCCAACTAAGCTATGTTCAGTTCTCCCTCAAGAACTTTTGAGAGGTTGTACTAATATTTTTTGAAGATTACAAAAGTGTTCTCACACTTCTAGTTTACAATGATTATTCTCACCACTTTTGGTTTACAATGAGTATTCTCACAACTCCTAGTACTATAGACAATTCTGGTATCTCCTCGATACAGTTCCTATTCAAGTTTCAGCAGTTTTGGTTTACAAGTATTTTGAGAACTCCTGGCTTACAAGTATTTGAAACACTTCTAGTTTGTGAGTATTCTAACTAGTTCTGAACACTATAAATCCATAGTGGAATGTACAACAAGATACAGATAGGTAACTCTTTACAAGAGAATATGTTTTTAATTATAATATAATTTGTAAATCTTGATGGTGTTTCACTCTCTTTTCCCTTGAAAGCTTCAAATGATTTATTAATTATAAGCACAGATATCAGAGCAAGAAAATATATTCACTTCGTTATCCTTCTTGACTTCTCTTCACACGTCTAGTTTGACAACAGTGCGAAAATGGATGAATCAGGTTGATTTTTGAAAGGTGGGTTAATAAGACGAAATAATTATCATGGCCCATCAAGCATCTCAGGTTTTTTATGTTCAAGAACCGATGCCATAGATCCTAAAAATTAAATAATTATTTAAAATTTGACAAGGTCTATGGCAGCGGTTTTTATTGGAATCGGTGCCATAGACCCAAAATTATTTTCTTTTGTTTAATTTATTTTTCGTTTACTGTCGTGGTTTTTTTTAAAATCGAAGGAAGAGCTTCAACTTTTGGCCTGGGTTCTTAATCGAGGCCAAAAGTCCCCTCTTTTTACCTCATCTTAATAGGCATGGGTGCTAAAACTGTTGCCATAATTAAAAAATAACCGTTGTCGTATTCCTTCATTGCATTAGTGAGAATTTGAGAAAGGTTTTGGGTTTAACTCTATCACTACTAAAGAATTATAAAATTGGTTTAATGGGTTTTTGAAAGAACTCTCTCACTGTCTAAGAATTAAAAGATTGGTTTAATGGATTTTGGGAAGGAGAATGAGATCATATTTGTAAGCATATCTTTCGATTGAAATTAAGATAAAAAAAAAAAGAATTATACATTGATGTAAGATTTTTTTAGGTTATGCTGGCAGTCATTTTTTCTATTTTTTTTTTATGATAGTGGTAGAAAATTTATTAGCATTATTATTTTTCCATGTAGAGAAGACATGGAATTATAAAAGTTTTGCACATTTTATAATGTAGTGGAAAAGTACGTCATAATAGGTTCAACCTACTATTATGTAATTTTTGTTTCCTATCATAATATATCCAGTCTATTATGACATACTTTTAGTTATCAGTCATAATATATCCAATTTACTATGATGTAGATTTGTTTACCTGTCATAATATCTCTACTTCTATGACATATTTATTTTCACCTATCATAATATCTCCCATGTATTATGACAGATATTCGTTCACTTCATAATACGTGTTATTCAGAATTAACTTACTATGACATACATTGTCATGTTCATCATAAAAACTTATGACAGACAATGTCGTGTATGTCATAGAAATGTTGTTTTTTTAAAAAAAAAGAAATGTTAGTCCCTGTTTTACCACATTATCCAATCAATTTACCTGGAAATCAACAAATTCAATCAAGCAAACAATATATGTCTAATAATATTTAATACGTTATTTGTGCATAATAAAACTATATATTAATTCAATCCAAATATTACATTAATCTACATATACACTACTTAATTATAGGCAAGTTTCTACAAGTTACTAACACTTAAAATAAAATAAGCGACTTAGTTCTAATGTCTTCCATGTTTGGACCTTTCATTGGAGATGAATCATTAAAAATCTACATATAAAATAATGGAGTTAAAACAATATTGTAATGAACAATAGTAAAACAAGAGATGAACCCTTAATTGCACTCCTCTCACCACTCAATCAAAACAATAAAACAAGAGATGAACACACTCAATCTCTTACAAACACAAGAGCAATCACAGCTCTTCAAACCTGGCTATCCTCACACAGGTATACAATGCACAAATTGTTAATAAACTTGATCTTTAACACACTCTCCAAGTGCAGATAGAATCAAAACCAACATACTCTAAAGTCTTGAATGAATCTTGATGGCTAATCACCAAATGAAGCTTAGATTCTCCAAGAATGTTTCCTGAGATCACATGTAATCAAAGCTCAACAAAAATATTAGTATTTGAAAATTGTAATTATATATATATATATATATATATATATATATATATATATATATATATATATATGATTTTCAAATCCTGTCGCGGAATAATCGATTATGTTAATTGCATAATTTATTATGCTTTTGCCTCTAATTTAACAAATTATCCTATCTGTGTAATTGATTATTTGAACTCTTAAGCTAATAGCTGCTTCTTCTATCACTCTTAATAGATTAGGTTAATTGTGTAATGGATTAGACTATGCTCTCTGTTTTAATCAATTATCCAACTTATGTAATCGATTATATTAACACTACCATATTAGTCATCCATTTGCCATCCTTAATAGATTATCTCACTCATATAACAGATTATGGCTTGCTCTCTATTTTAATCGATTATGTAACTTATATAACAAATTATAATAGAGAAATTTGTCCTTGTTAAGATCTATAAGTGTTCTGGCTAAATTTAACATATTATACACTTTATGTATATGTAATCAATTATTTATACCAGAAACTATATTTCTAATCTATTTTAGACATGATCACTCAACATTAATGGATTCAATCATCTATCACAAACATGATAAAGATATAAACATTTGTTATGCCATTTTTTTGTGCAAGAAACCATTGTTAGTCATTTAGCCTATCATCATAAAAATATAAGATATAAAGAAGTTAAGGTCCCCCTATCAACAATCTACCCCTTTTTTATGATGACCAACAAAAACCATGTTTTCCATTTACTCTCCCCCTTTGAAAATTGTGTGCTGAACATCAAAACAACTTACAAACCCATGAAATATGCCATGCTCCCATATCAAAAAAAGATAAAGCTTATAATTCAAATTATTACCATATTAAAACATTCCTATATCTAAAAACCAATATTTCAAAAATATTTTCTAGTGATGTGTCTTATAAGGGGTATTGTAGTAGAGAGGGTTCGGCTGGGTCGACTGGTACAACAGGAGAAGTGGAACCCGATCGCCAGGGAGACCGGTCGGATGGATTTAAGGTTGGTATGATGGCAGAGAAGCATTGATGGGTTTTGATGGGAAAGTAACGAAAGATGTGACGGTTTAAGGTAATTAATGGTCAGTTACGGATGTAAGAACTATAAATGGGGGATCTTTGATCAGGTAAAGACACTTTTTTCTAATTCAGAATCTCTTAGCTCACTGATTCCTTATCTGACTTGAGCGTCTGAGTGTTCTCTTTGCAGGACCTCCCGGTTAGCAACTGAGGACACGAGCTGGGCGATCGAGTTGGACGATCGGGAGTAAGGGCGAGGATTCAGCAAACTGATTTCGTACTCCAAATACTGAAACATTTGGCGCCCACCGTGGGGGCAAAGCGAGGGGTCGAGGCTCAAAGAATTCAGCAGTATGTTCATCATACACCATTGAATGCTCCGAGGGTGAGAGTATTGGAGGAAGCTCTGAGGGCTAATTTGTTGTCAGTGGCACGATCGCCAACCCCGCAAGGGGCTGATGAAAGCAAGCATTGCCGGTACCATCAGAACATGGGGCATTCTACTGAGGATTGCGTCACGTTAAGAGATAAGCTGGAGAGTTTGGTGCAGGCCGGACACTTAAGAGAATTTGTTCAGAGGGCGAATTCTCGTCCTAGGAGGGGCCAAGTGGGACAGGGGAGCCGTCAACTGGCCGAACGATGAAATCCGCCCACTACCGAATGGCCGGAGGCGGACAGGAATCATGAAAGACCTTTGAGAGGGGTAATAAATACTATTTCAGGAGGGTTTGCGGGGGGAGGACCGTCTTCAGCCGCAAGAAAGAGACATTTTAGAAACCTGCACAGTTTTCAGACGAAGATTTCCATGCACCGGATCCTAACCAAGATGATCATATGGTAATAACGGCTATTATCGCTCGGTATAGTGTCGGTAAGGTACTGGTCGATCAGGGAAGTTCGGCCAACATTTTGTATTGGAAGACCTTCCAGCAAATGGACGTACCGGACGAATCAATAATGTCGTTCAATGAACAGATTTTGGGGTTTGTAGGAGAACGGGTGGATACACGGGGGTATGTGGATTTGAAGATGTGTCTGGGGATGGAAGTGGGGGCTAAGGAGTTGAAGGTACGATTTTTGTTGGTGGAGGCCAAAACCCCATATAACGTATTACTCGGACGACCGTGCTTGAATGCGTTTGGAGCAATAGTGTCTAGTCCTCATCTGACAATGAAGTATCCGGCGGAAGATGGAACGGTGTGGGTGGTCAGGGCTGATCAGAAGGTGGCAAGGGAGTGCTATGCGGCAGGCTTGAAAGTGAAACCGCCCGAACACCGAGCATGTGAAACACGATCGGAGGTAGCTATGGCGGAATTGGACCCGAGAGAGGATACTGATGACCGGGTAGAACCGATGGGAGAGGTTCAGCCTTTCTATTTAGAGGGAGAACATCGAGTGACAATGGTCGGCCGAGAATTAGTGGAGGACAAGTTGCAACAGTTGGGGCGTGTGTTGGTGGAAAACAGAGATTTGTTTGCATGGACGGCATCAGATATGCCAGGAATTCACCCTGATGTTATTTCGCCCAAGTTATCCGTATTTCGAGATGCCCGACCGGTGTCTCAAAAGAAGAGAAGATTAGGGATGGAAAAGAGAAGGGCGGTGGATGAGGAGGTGGGAAAATTAGTCGAAGCGGGGTTTATAAGGGAAGTAAAGTATACTACTTGGCTGGCTAATGTGGTTATGGTAAAGAAGTCTAATGGCAAATGGAGGATGTGTACGGACTTCACGGATCTTAATAAGGCCTGCACAAAGGATACTTACCCTTTACCAAATATTGACGCGTTAGTGGACGAAGTGTCCGGTTATGAGGTAATGAGTTTCTTGGATGCATACTCAGGGTACAATCAACTACCTATGTATCGTCCAGACAGTGAAAAGACCGCTTTCATTACCGAGCGAGGAACTTTTTGTTATGAGGTGATGTCGTTCGGCTTAAAGAATGCGGGGCCTACTTATCAGAGGCTGATGGACAAAGTTTTCCAGCAGCAAATTGGAAAGTGTATGGAGGTGTACGTGGACGATATGGTGGTGAGAAGTCGGTCGGTGGAAGAGCATTTGGGAGATCTAAAAGAAGTCCTGGCACAAGTTCGGAAGTTCGAAATGCGCCTTAACCCCGCTAAGTGAACCTTTGAGGTACGGGCTGGAAAGTTTTTAGGATTTATGCTAACGTCTCGAGGCATTGAGGCGAATCCTAATAAGTGTAGGGCGGTTCTGGAAATGAGGAGCCCCCTGATGGTAAAGGAGGTTCAGAGGTTGGTGGGGCGTCTAACTTCATTATCTCGATTCATTCCTCATTTGGCCGAGCGGGTAAATCCGATTTTGAAAGCAATGAGGAAAACGGCCAAGGAGTGTTGGGATGAGCAGAGTGAAGAGGCGTTTAGGGAGGTAAAGGCGATCCTTACACAACCCTCGGTCATGGGCCGGCCAAAGGCAACCATGATTTATAGATCTTTCTGGCAGCAACGGAGGAAGCAATTAGTGCTGCATTGATTCAGGAAACTCCTCAGTTCAGGCTAATATACTTTGTGAATAGGAGTCTTAAGGATGCTGATAAGAGGTATCAACAGTTGGAGAAGGTGGCTTTGGCATTGGTATATGCCACTCGGCGTCTCAGGCCTTATTTCTAGGGACACCAGGTGGTCGTTCGGACAGATTACCCGATAGCCAAAATTTTAAGAAAGCCGGACTTGGCAGGAAGAATGATAAGCTGGTAAGTGGAGTTGTCAGAGTTCGGGCTAAGGTTTGAACCTAGGGGATCGGTTCGAGGACAACACCTTGCGGACTTTGCTAGTGAGTTATCGGGGGAACCAGAGGTGTTTTG
Organism: Vigna radiata var. radiata; assembly: GCF_000741045.1. Classification (NCBI taxonomy): domain Eukaryota; kingdom Viridiplantae; phylum Streptophyta; class Magnoliopsida; order Fabales; family Fabaceae; genus Vigna; species Vigna radiata. The sequence goes on along the minus strand of NW_014542469.1, from coordinate 51,503 downwards.
GTGGTAGTTGTCTGTGGATGGATCTTCTAACAAACCGGGGGGAGGAGCGGGGGTGGTGCTTGAAGGGCCGAACGGAATATTGATAGAACAGTCGTTGGTATTCCAGTTCAAGGTAAGCAACAATCAGGCGGAGTATGAGGCTTTGATAGCAGGAATGGAATTGGCTCAGGATTTGGGGGCCAGTTGGTTAGAGTGCCGAACCGATTCACAATTGGTGGAAGGACAGGTGAAGGGCAGTTTTCAAGTGAAGGATAATCAACTCCTACAGTATTTCAATAAGGTAAAAAAGCTAGAGGCAGGTTTTGAGCAATTTCGGTTGTAGTATGTGCCTCGAATGGAAAATGGTCGGGCAGATAGGTTGGCGAAGTTGGCGAGCGGGAACGTGAAGGGGGGACTGTCGACCGTGATCAGGCAGGTGTTGACTAAGCCCATGACAGAATGTTTTAACGTGGCCGCCGGAGAACCAAGAAAGAGCAGGAAAGACGAAGTTATCCGGTTGATCGGTAGGCAGGATGAAGGAGAGACGCTTAACCCGAGCGAGGCTAAGCAGATAGCCCGGTATTGTATGGTGGGAGACGATCTGTACCGAAGGGGATATGTCACACCCTTACTGAAGTGTTTGGAGGAGAGGGAAGCAGAGTATGTGATGAGGGAGTTACATGAAGGGGTGTGCCGAAGGCACACAGGTGGAAGGGCCCTTCGGGTGAGGATTTTGCGAGCGGGATTTTTCTGGCCAACATTAGAAAAAGATTGTAGGGTATTCACCCAAAAGTGTAAGGCTTGCCAGAAGTACGACAATGTGTTTCATGGACCGGCGGTTGAGTTGCAAGGAATCGTGTCTCCATGGCCATTTCCGCAGTGGGGAATGGACATCGTAGGACCGTTTCCGACCAGGAGGGCTCAGATGAAGTTTCTGTTGGTGGCAGTGGATTATTTTACCAAGTGGGTAGAAATTGAACCTTTGGCCAAAATTACAGCCTCCCAGGTTCAAAAGTTTGTATGGAAGATTATTTGCCGGTTCGGGTTGCCTAAGATGATAGTGACGGATAATGGGCGGCAATTTGTAGATAAGAAGCTGGTAGCCTTTTACAGGGAGTGAGGCATAACTCCGGTCACTAGTTCCGTTGAACATCCGCAGACGAACGGCCAAGCCGAGGCTATGAATAAAATTATTATCAATGAGTTAAAAAGGAGGCTCGGGGAGGCAAAAGGTGCATGGGTGGAAGAGTTACCTCAGGTCTTGTGGGGCTATCGATGTTCACCACACGGGGCGACCGGGGAGTCACCGTTCAATTTAACCTATGGATCAGATGCAATGATACCGGTCGAGGTGGGAGAGGTTACTTTAAGAAGGCGGATAGAGGATGTGGGTTTGAATGATGAAGGATTAAGGGGGAATCTGGATGTTTTACAAGAAAGGCGAGAAGCGGCAGCTGTTCGGGTGGAGGCGCATAAGAGGTTGGTCGCTCGGAGATACAATGCGAAGGTCCGACCTAGGCAGTTGGTCGAAGGGGACTTGGTGTGGAGGAAGGTGGGAGAGGCTAGAAGGGAGGCGAATCATGGAAAATTGGCGGCAAATTGGGAGGGACCGTTCAGGGTACGGGAGAGTTTGAGTAATGGAGCGTATCGGCTGGAGCATCTGGATGGGAAACCGATCCCTAATACTTGGAATATTTCCCATTTAAAATTTTATTTCAGTTAATTATTGTGAGAAGATTTGTAATCCTGGAATTGTGAATGAAATAAAAGTCTTAATTTCAGGTAATATTAAGTGTTTACGTTTGGGCAAAGTCAGAAAAATGACTTTGAAGTTTGCGAAAGCAAAGTTAGGAAAATGACTTTGCAGTTTGCGAAACAAGGAAAATAAGGAAAATGATTTTCCCGTTCGATCGGGAGGAGAGAAGTCAGAACGTTGACTTCAAAAGGGGGAACAAGGATGGCCGTTTGGGCAAAGTCAGGAAAATGACTTTGCAGTTTGCGAAAACAAAGTCAGGAAAATGACTTTGCAGTTTGCGAAAGCAAAGTCAAGAAAATGACTTTGCAGTTTGCGAAACGAGGAAAATCAGGAAAATGATTTTCCCGTTCGGTCGGGAGGAGAGAAGTCAAAACGTTGACTTCAAAAGGGGAAACAAAGATGGTCGTTTGGGCAAAGTCAGGAAAATGACTTTGCAGTTTGCGAAAACAAAGTCAGGAAAATGACTTTGCAGTTTGCGAAACGAGGAAAATCAGGAAAATAATTTTCCCGTTCGGTCGGGAGGAGAGAAGTCAGAACGTTGACTTCAAAAGGGGGAACTAGGATGGTCGTTTGGGCAAAGTCAGGAAAATGACTTTGCAGTTTGTAAAAACAAAGTCAGGAAAATGACTTTGCAGTTTGCGAAATGAGGAAAATCGGGAAGATGATTTTCCCGTTCGGTCCTTGAAAAAGGGAATCGAGATAGCCGTTCAGGCAAAGTCAGGGAAATAACTTTGCAGAGTTTTTCTGTGCGATCGTTCGGAGAATCGTTAAGAAAGATGTTAAAGCGCGTGGTGAAAATGTAAATGAAAGACGACGTTGTTGAATATAAAAGAGGCGTAAATTACATAGCAAAAGTTCATTGTTCAAATAAAGGCGAAAAGAAAGACGAGGAGTTCAAATACAAGCCATAAAAGTAAATAAAAGTCATTATACAAGTAATTAGCCCCTAGTGGTGTTGTCCGATGGGGGAATGAGAGCGGAAGCCTTGGGAGCCGGGGATATACCGTCCGGAGCAGTTGGGATGGGAATGGAGGTTGCTTCAGCAGAAAGCTGGGGGGAGATGTCAACAAGTTTCCCGTCCACCAAAATCTTCATGATATTGAAACCTTCGTATTCTAAGGGGGATTTGAAGAAGTAGTGACATTGGGCGATCCCCTGCTCAAACCCGCGTTGGCGCTCTTCGCACAGTTCATCCTCTAAGGCTGCGAAGTCGGCTAATGATTTGTCCTGCTCGGCTATGGCGGTGTCCTTCTCAGAGGTTAGTTGTTTGATTTCGTTGGAAGATTGTTGAAGGTTGAGAGTCAGAGAGTCCACTGATTGCTGGAGGCGCTTCACTTCATTTTGAGACTCGAGGAGAGAGGTGGCGGCTTTGGTCCGTTCGTCTTCTACCAGTTTATTAGCTTTCTCGAGACGTTCGGTGAGGGAAGCAATTTCCTCTTTTGCTTTTTCCAATTTGTTGTTGGAAATCTCGAGCTCGGATACTAGAAGAGGTTTGGTGGTTCCTGCGGCGTAGTTTAGGTAGATGCTGGCTCGAGAGAGCAATTCGTAAGCCATGTTGGAAGCCTCTAAGGGAGTTAACTTTTGGAAGGGCTCCCTTTCTTCTGGTGAAAGGTTGAATTTGAGGCGATCGGATACATGGATGTTGGGGTCAAGAGGGCCAGAAAGTGGGGGGCCGAGATTCCTTCTCTTTTTCGGAGGAGAGGGGTTTTTTTCCAGAGGTTGGTGTTTTCTTCCTTTGGTCTTTGCGGCGGAGGAGATGACGATCGGTTTAGAATCGTCGGTTTTTGAGATGTTCAATGGTTGGGGCGGGGCAGAGCTGGAGGGGGCAACAGTGGAGGAGGAGGGGATAGTAACGTGTCCGCTACGCTTGTTCTTGCGGGCCAGGGCACGGGCAAAGGTTTGGTGTTTTTCCATGCCGCCAAAGAAGTCTGCAAAGATAACACAAATTTAGCAAGTTAATAATGACCGGTCGACGAATGAAAAATACAAGAAAACTTACCGAACACTCTAGCTCGTAGAGTGTCAGTTCCAATGAGTTCTATGAGTTTGCGAGATGAGGTCTTTCGGGGTAGCTGATCAATTTGACGGATTACTTCTAACTCATCATCGGTCATTTCGGATTTGTTCCATGAGATAACTTGGTTGGGGTTTTCGGTCCAGTAGAGAGGAAATTTGGGTTTGTCTTCTGAGAAATACTTTGCCCGGCCGAGTTCTCGTATGGCTATTTTGATAAAGTTGGATTTGAAGTCTTTGTAGGAAGAGTTGAATGAGGTGAAAAGTTGTTTATCTTTTACTGGAACTAAGGAAATCCAGCATTTGTTTGGATGAGGTTGGGCACGGAAGAAGAAGAGGAAAGAGGCGGGAGTAGGAGTTAAAAGTAAACTGGTACATAGGACTGAGAAGGCTTGCATAAAGGCCCAACCGTTCGGGTGAAGTTGGGCGGGGCAGATGTTCAATTCTCGGAGTACGCCACATTGAAACTCAGAGAAGGGGAGCCTTACTCCTAGGTCTCGGAAGAGTGTTAAGTAGGCATAAAAGAAATCCAAAGCATATCCTTCCCGACCATGACATACTCGTTCGTTGGAGCGGCATACCACCAAAGATATGTCGGTAGAGTCTCATCGTAGATCAGACATTAGATCTACCGATTCTAACAGGCGTATGATAGAGGAAGTGGAGATAAAGTAGGAAGGGTAACCTCGGGCTTCGTGGGGTGCCCAATCATAACCTGGGATGGTTGGGGGAGGGGCGATATCGGTCCACTCGAGTGAATTGTCCACATTAAACTCAACATCGTCGTTGGGAGCTTCCTCCCGAACGGGTTGACCAGAGGACAGGGACGAGGAGGAAGTAGAGGAAGTCGAAGCAACCGCGTCGTCAGCATACCCCCGACCCTCGCCTTCAAACTCATTGGAGGACCATGTAGACAAAGACATTACCTGAGGAGTTAGTAGGCACAGTTGGAGGGAGAGGAGCGGGAGGAGTAAGGTTTTGGGGCGGGAGGGGTTGTGCAAAGAGGACGGAGTGAGAAAAATGGGAGAGGGGCCCTCCACCTTTTATAGCCGAGAAAAATGGATTGGGGAAACATCCTAGCCGTCCATAGGCGATGGATCTAACGGAGGGAAATTGGTGACTCTTCGGTGGACAGGTATGATTGATGGGAAGAGAGATCTCGACCATTCGCAAAGATTTGATCGAGTGGTTGAGGTGACGAGACGTTTCGTTGCCAGGTTTTCCTTTAAAGGCATTAACCCCTTCGCTGACAATGTTGCTTGGGGCTTGGGGGGCTTATGTAGTAGAGGGGGTTCGGCTGGGTCGACCGGTACAACGGGAGAAGTGGAACCTGATCGCTAGGGAGACCGGTCGGATGGATTTAAGGTTGGTATGATGGCAGAGAAGCATTGATGGATTTTGATGGGAAAGTAACGGAAGATGTGACGGTTTAAGGTAATTAATGGTCAGTTACGGATGTAAGAACTATAAATGGGGGATCTTTGATCAGGTAAAGACAATTTTTTCTAATTCAGAATCTCTTAGCTATCTGATTCCTTATCTGACTTGAGCGTCGGAGTNTTCTCTTTGCAGGACCTCCCGGTTAGCAACTGAGGACACGAGCTGGGCGATCGAGTTGGACGATCGGGAGTAAGGGCGAGGATTCAGCAAACTGATTTCGTACTCCAAATACTGAAACAGGTATGAAAAGGGACGAAGATACGCATAAAACTCTTCGCCTCTTGGACTAAATTACAGTTTGGAAAAGATATATAGATATATATATATATATATATATATATATATAAAAGGAAACTTATTTTATTCTTTTCTTCCTCTTTTTTATCCACCATTAATTATTATTCTTTTATTTTATTTTATTTTATTATCTTTATTGACTTTTCCGGACGAAATTAGGTGTTGAAACCTAGCATTTAAAAGCATACTGGAAAATTGATTATATTACAACTTGAAACTAGTTTTCACTCAATCTCAAGCCATTGAAATAAGATGATTGATCAGTTCATTCAACAACAAGTATAAATCAATTCGCAAACTAATGATCAAAAGCATTCATAAATAAAATAGTATCGAATACAAGAGAGTTTCAAAGTGTTTTACATCTCACTTCAGCACCTAGGTGATTTAGCTCCTCTTAATTGATGGGAAGAAATTAATACAAGGAAGGAACTCCATCTCCTAGTCCTCTAATGAAGTACTTTAAAGTACATAGGAAATGGGTGAGAAGACTCTCTAAAGTCTCTATCTAAAACTGTATAGGAAGTCCAATGAGAAGTATACCAAAAGGACTTTCTAAAATCTCTGTAAAATAGAGAGGAAGTTATCTTTTTATATACACTGACATTGTGGCTTTAGTTGTCGCTTTCATGACTTCAAAACTGAGATTTTCCTCTTAAGATGAGTTTCCTCTATGGCTTAAGCCTGATGTTTCTGTGTCAAAGCCTCTTGAGATTACTTCTAAGTGAAGGATTATTCACGACTTTAGTCATAGGTCACGACTTGAGGTTTCCCTACAAGATGGGTTTTCCTCAAATAGTGCAAGCTTCTAATTCCACACTACAGCCCGCTAAAGCTAGTTTGTTGTGTTTTGCTCAAAATTTCTTTTCATATTTTATCATTGACTCTCTAATTTCATCAAAACTTACAAATCAAGTAAATTTGGGATGATTAACACAAGTATTTAACAAACCAAAACAAGATAAGGACCAAATTATCATCAAAACTAACTCATATTAGACACTTAACAAAGGGTCGGCACACCAAGAAAAATTCATTTATCTTAGTGTGTCGGGCCTCCTAGTACCTACTATTATAGCTAATCCAATATTAATTGTCTCAATTTGAGACACCACTTTCATTCATTTATGTTAGAAGTTACTTTACTTTCCTTGATAATTTACTTTTTAATATTTACTTTAGTATTCTTGTTACTTTCCTGCAACTTCTACTACCACATCTACCACTTTGAATTTCACCACTTTTTCATTACAATTTATCCATTGTTTTTATGTTTCCATTTTTATCTTTATAAAAAAAAAAAAAAAACAAAAGAAAACAAGAGACATAACCTAGTCATGTTGGAAATCATAGTTGAAATCCGAGTTAGAAAAATGGCAGATTCATTTAATGCGAGTTAAATTGGTTCACAAAATTAACAACTTATACATCAAATTCATCATTTTCATTGATATCGAGACCTTAAAACACTATTAGATTGAAATATTAGTGTTTGTTGAACGTGGGTAAAAAAATTTACATCAAATCGATCGAGATTGAATTGAAAAAAAAAAAAAACATTACTGTTTAAAAAATATGTTTTTCGCACTCCTTATATTTTATACTATTTTAACGGTTATGCCTTATCCGTTAACTAACAGCATATGCTTTTACAAAGATAAAATAAAATAAAAAATTATTCATTTCGATGTTTCCATTTCCATCTCTATAAAAAAAAAAAACCAAAAAAAAAATCAAGATTATGCTGGAGATCATGTAAGAAAAAGGTCAGATTGATTGAGTTAGATAGATTGGTTCACAGAATTAACAACTTATACATCAAATTCATCATTTTCATTGATATTTAGACGTTAAAACACCCTATTAGATTTAGATATTAGTGTTTGTTGAACGAGGATAAAAAAATTCACATCAAATCGATCGAGTTCGAATTGTAAAAAAAAACCATTACTGTTTAAAAAATATATATTTTTCGCACTCCTTATATTTTATACTATTTTAACGGTTATGTCTTATCCGTTAACTAAAAACATGACCAACATATCACTACGGCATCCTGTCATTCTGTACACGATGTTAATTGCTTTTACAAAGATAAAATAAAATATAAACTTATTCATTTCGATTGTTCCTAATTTCATCTAATTATCTTTAACAATTAGCAATATTCTTATCATAGAAGCTTCAACTTAATTTTATTTTATTTTTGCTTAAAAAGAACTCCATTCCATGCACATACCTAAGAAATATATAATTACAAGATAAAATGAAAAAAAAAATCATGTAAAAAAACATATTTCTTGTAGTCATAATTATAAATTATTTTGGTGCTTTTTATATGTTCGGATGAGGCCATTAGATACTTCTGAGGACTTGCTTCAGACGTTGAAGTTGGTAGCAGATCAAATTCACACGTACATGGGTCATGAAAATCTGGTTTCTGAAATTTGATGACTTGAAATAATACTTATATAGCCTTAAAGTTTAGATTAAAAAAGTGATATCAAATTTTTCATATAAATTGATACAATATTTTATTAATGTTATATTTTTCAATTAATCTATTCATCAATAAATAAAGCAATATTTGTTAACCTTAACATCACCATTAACATTAATATCATATTTAACTTTTAAATCTCAAATACTTCTATATATATAATTTAACTTATGTATTTAAGATTAAACTTTAAACTTATATCTAAATTCCTAATAATAAACTACATAAAACAAAATAGAATAAAAATTAGAACTTCTGTTCCATAAAGAGGAAGGTATAAGGTATACCAGAACAAAAAACATGTTCCATAATCATATTGTATTGCATAGAATGGCTGATTTATCCACTACCAATGTGAACATTAATGGCAATAAGGAAGATGGCCATGAATCCAAAGAAAAGAAGGGAATGAACAAAGATGGAGACGCCACTTGTTTGGAAATTGCAAAAATCCACTGCTCTTCCTTTGCCAGGCAGCTGGAAGAGTAATCCTGGTGAAAGCACCACAAACAAGACCAAACCTATTACCACCCCAGCCCAATCACCCATTACTATCTCTCTCAAACTTTTATTTGGGAGATGAAAATGTATGAACACATGGAGGAAACAGCACAGGTGAATTTATTTATATCGTAATGTTTGAAGGGTTTTGCTAACAACAGACAACATAAAGTTCAAGGAAGGGAAGTGAGAGGTTTGAGGTTGAAAGATGAGACAAAGGGAATGGCTTGGCTTGTCTTGGATCGAAATCGGCACAGCCATAATGCAACGATTCCTTGAAAAGAATATTTCTTTCTTTCATACTTTGCTTTTATTTTATTTTGAGTTCATTCGGCCTCCTTGCTCTTCCAGATAAAAATTATTTATACCTTTATTTGAGTAAAATTTACTATCTTATTAATGATTTCAAAGATAGTAGTTATAGAAGTTTAAAATTTATTTTTGATAAATATGACGAGAATCACTCGGTGTTTTCATTTAGGTTAAAAGATGTGACTTTAAATTGTAAAAAAAAAATGACATACACAAATAATTTGTTCTCTAATTCATTGTGGTGATTTTTGGTCTTTAAATAGATGAAAAACATAATTTTGGATCAAGTACAAAACATAAAAACTAAAGCCGAAATATCTACTAAGTCAAACTAAAAAAAGAACATAATCTATCTCTATTTATAACAATAAATTAGTATTGCACCTAAATAATCAAAACTAACAATCTCTAACTTATCTCTACAAAAACAAGTTTAAAATTATTGGACCCAAAATAATAAAATAACACAAAAACAAAATTTGTAAGAAATTCTTAAAATTTAAGTTTAACCCAACAAAATTTTTCCATAAACTGATTTTCCATCCATCATTCCTGCACTTTAGCTTTTCTTGTGCATCATCCTACATCAAGTTTGTTTCTTTCAACCAAATTTAGATTCTTCATTTAAAACATAATTGTTGACATTGTTGATAAGGAAAGCACTGGTTTAGCTAAACCTTAATCTCACAGTGTTCTGGTTTTTTATGATGACAACACATTATTAATAACACATGTATTGTTATGTGTTACATGTTCCATTTTTTATTATGAATGATATCTTGAAGAACATGTTTGTGTTGATTCTCATATATGTATGCATATTCACTGATTTTATACTTTATACATCATTTGTGATTGCATTACATATGCTTCTAGAAAGAAAACATCATGCACTTTTTGGAACTTATATTGTGTGGCAAAACTGCAAGTTTTAAGCCGACTTCATTATGAAGTAAGTCGATTAAAACTCATGACTTTGCACAGATTTTCTAAAACAGTGTTGTGAGTAATTTTGAAATGTAAAGTTTTTCAAAACTGTTTTGAAGTGTTAAAGTCGACTGCATGCGCAGTGAATTCGACTTAGTTAGTTATATGTTTTAAAATTTTGTTAATGCTTATGTGCTATAACGGCTATATTACAATTCTATGCTACAACATTAAATGAAAGTCAACTGAATTAAATGTGTAATCAATTTAGTTAGTTTGACTGTTGCTAACTGTTTTAACTGTTATAACTGTCTGATGACAGTCGATTACATTAGTGGCAAAGTCGACTACAGGAGCGTCATCTGTTTGATAGAAAACTATAAATAGACATGATTCTGTAATTCACAAAGAAATGAGACTTTGATTGTTCTAACATTTTCATTTGTTGTTTCATATCTCTGTGAAAAACGCTCCAAGAACTCATCAAGAAGACGGAGGAGATCTTTCTTTGAAGAGTTTCTATAGGAGGAAGAAAGTTGTGCTTACTATTTGATCAAATTCTACATTATTGGTGTTCATCATATTGATCAAGACTTTATCAATCTATTGAAGATTGGACTACCCTGTTGGGATTACAGCAAGAGAACGTGGAGTTCTATCCACTTTAAGGATTGTTCCAAGTGGGTTGAAGATTGCAGAAAGGGGCAAATTGGCAAGTGTACCAAGTCGCACAAGTAATATAAAATGGTAAGACCAAGTATCGTATCCCAGAGGACTCTCGGCGCTGAACAATTGTGTGAAAAAAAGATTAATTAAGACTTAAAAATAAAAAGAGATCATGGAGTTGTGGTGCAAAAATAATAAAGAAAATAAATTACAATTGATCAATGGCAAAAGAGCACATAGATGAACGGAGGTTGATTTATATGAGATGGATATGTTGTTGGGGTTAGACTTCACCAAGTTCCCTCTCATGTATATAAGAATTCTTCTTTCTTCATTAATGCCAACGTCCCTCACTAGAACACTTAAACCCGATCCCTCGGTAAATAAGCCTTTCCCTAATTACCAGTTCATACGATTCCTAGCATTCCTTGTAAAAAGATTTGAAGATCAAGAGGTTAAGACGACTAAGACTCATACCCTCATCCCTAAGCAATATAACCCTTAGGAATAATTTAACAAGGACCTAAATTACAAGGAACCTCCCGACACTCATGCAAATCACAAATCATGTTATTGTATAAGCAAGCAGTAAGAAGAGATAAATTACTCTAACAATTAATGGAAAAAGCATATGAAATTAAGAATCAATTCAAATACATGAGAGTTTACAAGGTTACATCATTCCCCAACAACAAATAGAAATTAGTTCCCCATAGACATGGGGGAACCCTATGAACAATGGAAGAAAGAAAGTGAGAATGGAAGACTAAGAATTGGCTAAGAGTGTATTGTATGCTCTCTTCCGCCAGGGATGCAAAACCTAGAGCCCCAGGGTCCTTTAAATAGTGCCAGAAGTGTCCCAAAATGCAGTCCGGTCCAAAAGAATCAAATTAGAGCATAATAAGGGCTCGATCCACGTGAAATCACGCTCAAGCGTTGCAGGGAGCTCGCCCAAGCGTGAATCAAGGCTCATGTGGCGCTTGGGCGTCAGTTTTGGACACCCAAGCTACGAGTGTCCGTCGCCCGGGCGACCAGCGTCGTATTCCAGCACGCTGTTTTTCTTCCCTGTCGCCTGGGCTTCGGGTTTCTTTCCTTCTTGGTGCCTTTTTGACCCCTTTTGAGTTCCTTTTTCATGGCTTTTCACTTCTTTTTCCATTGTTGCTTCAATCTTTGTCAAAACAAGGGAAATTTGTTAGAAAAGAGTTAAAATCAACCTCAACTCTCTTATTCACACAATTTACTGAAAATATATGAGTTCAAGCAAGTTTCTAAGTGAAAAAGGGTGTTTTTAATATCAAAATCACATAGCAAATAATGGTATTTTAATCCGTTATCACAACCCCAAACTTAGAACTTTACTTGTCCTCAAGCAAACACAGTGCAACTCAGCTTTTCAAAACAATCACTACAGTGACTCAACCTTTTTCAAAGATTTTTCAAGACAAGAATTCACTTTTATCAACTTCAGCATAAGATTTCAATCAAGATGTGCAGATGTGTCATTGCATTTTCAACAGATGCTGTGATCAATCAACCAAGCAGAGATGCACTCAGAAATTCAGAGAACTAATCCTCACCAGGGAAAGTGTTTCACTCAAGCACTCAGATATTCAAAAGTGTATCACTCAGCTTCCCCTTGGCCTATGCTTGGGTGTGGTCTCCAACCTTGATTGTAGTTACTTTGCCGATTTTGATTACCCATATAATTCACATCTTCTTGGGTATTGGCCTGTTTAACACACTCACCATTTGCATGTTCTCCACCACACAACTCACACCCTAGATGTTGGGCGTGTGACACATTTTAGAGCCCTTGCAGCTGAGATACTTTGTTCATGAGAATGTCCAGCTGTTGAGTCATTATTTTATTTTGAGCCAAGATGGCATCTTGAGACTGTACTTGCAAGACACCTTTTTGTTGCCCCCTCTCATTCTGTAATTCACAATCATTTGCAGCCATATTTTTAATGAGCTCATGAGTTTCTTCCAAGGTCTTTCAACGGATGTTTCCTCCAGCTGAGGCATCCAACATCAACTTGGTTTGGGATCTCAATCCTCCCAAGAACATGTTCAGGATAGTTGGTTCTTCAAACCCATGAGTGAGTGTCTTCCTCAGTAGCCCCTTGAATCTATCCCAGGCTTGACTCAATGTCTCAGTAAAATCCTACTGGAAAGATGAAATCTCTTGCTTCCCTTTGTTTACTTTGGACTGAGGGAAGTATTTGTTGCAAAATTTTGTCACCACCTCTTCCCATGATGTGAATCTATTTTCAGGAAAGGAATTGAGCCACGCTTTGGCGTTGCCTCCCAATGAGAATGGAAATAGGTTGAGCCTTACAGCTTCATCAGGTACATCTTGGAGCTTCACCGTGTTACATATCTCAATGAAGCTGGTTATGTGATTGAACGGGTTCTCATGTGATAGACCATGGAATTGATTACTCTGCACAAGATGAATGAGAGCAGGCTTCATCTCCATGTTTGGGGCATTGACCCGTGGCCGTGCAATGCTATTGAAATGAAACGGCCCTGAAAAAGCGAAGTAGTCCTCCAAGGTGCGTCTCACTTGCCCATCACCATTATCATTCCGATTGTCAGCCATATCTTCCACTTCCTGATCAGCTGCAAGCAAGATGGGCTGCTCAGTAATCACAGGAATGGGAGAAGTTTCCCTAGATGCCCGATTCTTTCTTCTTCTTCTACTATTGTTTCTTCGGGCAGTCATTTCAACTTCAGAATCTAAGAGGAGAGGTTCAAAAGATTGTGTGCTTCTAGTACGGATTGTGCCCTGCATACACTAGAGACAATAGTACTAGGCACCAAGTTAACCCAAAAATAATGAAAACAAAGATTATTCACAGTAAAAATAATATAAGAATAAAGCCTAAATGGGTTAGAAATCACACAAAAGTAAAGTGATTACACCGAGTCCCTGGCAACGGCGCCAAAAACCTATTAACTCATTGGCAAGCATACCAAATCGTTCTAAGTAATAAACCGATAAGACCAAATATTGCATCCCAAGAGACTCTATTAACACTTTACTATCGTATAATTAACTAACTAACTTAGGCTAAAGAATAGTTCCCTTTAATATGAATTTGTGAAATGAAAATAAACATAATGCATAAGTAAAAGATTGAACTTCTTGTGGCCAAAACTCTAAGAGATGAAATAATTAGAAATGATATGGAATGAAGATGTTAGAGAATGATTTCAACTATTACACTCTCATGCAAATGCACATAACTACTTCTTCATTATAATGCTCCTGTCAACCTACTCATTTACTCAAACCCAATCCCTTGATGAGAGAACCTAGATTTACTTCTTAAATCCCAATCCCTTGGCAACCTAACATGTTCATCTGCATTAAGAGAAGAGGTTTAAGACAACTAAGGGTTCAAGCTTTATCCCTAGACACAATTTCCCTTAGGTGTTTAGTCTAGTTCAAGGTTCACACAACATTTCCCAACATTAAGCAAACCCTAGAATCATGCTATGGTTGATCAAGTCACAACAAGCTTTAAGCAAAGGAAATAAATACTAGCAAATAATGAAATAAGCTTATATTCATTCAAAATAAGTGCATTTACAAGTGAGTTTCATAATTTACATCATTCCCCAACAAAAAGAACTTAGTTCATGGTCATGGAGATCTTGAGCTTACAATGCAAGAAAGTGGAAGAGATGAAGACCTAAGGAAGGAGAAATGAGAGTTCCCACTGCCGAAAATCAGCTCCCACAAGTCCAAAGGGGTGTTTTCGAGCTTCAGCCACTAAGAAGATTGCACCATCGTTGCATGGAAGCCTTAAATAGGTCTAGGGTGTCATGTCAGCAAAAGTCGCACCCATCCCCCCTCTTTTGGGGACCCGGGCGCAAGGATTAAACAAGAACAACGAGTCAAAGGGCGCACAACCCCCTTCTGGGGCGCCCAGGCGCCAAGTTCTGGGTGAAACAGCGAAGCAAAGGGCGCCCAACCCCCTTTTGGGGCGCCCAGACGCCACTCTTCAATGAAAATGCGAACTGAAGGGTGCCCCAGTCCCCCTTCTGTGGCACCCCAGCCCCCTTTTGGGGGGCCCGAGCCTGATTTTTTTGCACTGCATCATTTTCTCTTTTTCTGCAGATCTGCTTGCTCTTGTAGCTCTTCCTGGACTCTCATTCTTGATAGTTTCGATGCTCTTTCAAAGCACTCAAATTTCCTACAAAACTTGAGGAATTAATGATGAAAACTTGTATGTGTAACCTAAGTTAAAGTTATTCACAAAGTTAGATAAAAGAGAAGATTAAGCATGTTTCAAGCTTCAAGAGAGTTGATTTGGTAAGAAAATTGTACCACACATAATGGTAAGAATTACCGTTATCAAATACCTAAGGCCAGAAGTCATCGGTAATTACCTAGGGCCTTAGGTCGTCGGTAACATAAACACCATTTTTCCAATGCAGTTTGTTTTGTGCCTTATTCATCCAGATAAATCATCCACACCTACAAATAAGCAATGAATGATCCAAACATCATCAATTCAGCCAGCCAATTCATCCAGATAATTCATCAAACGCAATCATTCAACATTCATCAAGATTACTTCAATGTTTTGAAATATAATTCTAAGTTCAATGGTCTTCAAAAGTTCCTAAATGCAGTCATTACAAATATAAGAACAAAGTTTTTAAATCGAAAGCTAACTTCAATATTTTCAAAAGTTTCTAAATGTCTAATAATCATTGTAATCATCCGAATCATTATCATGATCTTCTTCTTGCACATGTGTGGTCTGGGAAGGCTGCATAGGGGCCGGTTGTTAAGGTGGGCATGGCTGCTGCGATAGTGATGGGGCAGAGTGTCCTTGTTGAGGTAGTATTATCCTGACTAGATTTTCAAGATTGTCAAATCTGGATAGAAGTCCATCATAAGCCTCTCTTCTAACGACATTGCTCTGGTCAGATGTGTCAGATATAGATGGTTGATGTTTCAATAACCCTCCTCTTTCATCACTATAATTGGAGGCAAGTGATCCTACCTCATACAATCGTCCTTTATTCTTCCCCCCAACGACCTCAACCCAACATTGAGTCCTGATGATGTCATCGTCAACATCTACTCTAGAGTCAACATCAGGAGCATATTCCATCTATGATCTCGTTTGTGTCAGTTTCGTACAAAAATCTTCATGTTAAATAAGATAGAAAACGTCGGTAACATGAATTTGAAAGTGTGAAACCAAATAAAGGAGTAAAAAAATGAATGTTGTTAAAAGTTTACTTACAATGGTCTTGCGAGACCTCTCATCAACATATGCGTCAGACCCCTTGCGAAGATGAGTTTGTGTAAACAACTCATCAACATGAATAGTTCGTCCAAGCTCCGCTGCTTGTAAAGGCATGATGTTATATATATATAAATATATATATATATATATATATATATATATATA
>NW_014542469.1:0-35573 GCF_000741045.1 Vigna radiata var. radiata | reverse complement strand
ATATATATATATATATATATATATATATATATAAATATATATATATATATATATATAAGTACATGATGTTATAGAGTAATTGATAACAAATGAATGAAGATTTTTACCATACGAATGGCATGTTCATGTGTAGTGATTGATCCTCTTGTATGCGCAGTACACCACCTTTTTCTAAAGCCCTATTTCTCTGGGCGATAGCACATTTAATGCGGTATTGTGGCATATTCCAATGTGCCAGCAATGAATTTCATATATGTTCCCCCATCCAATAAGGGCGTTATCTTGCGTTCCTTGCATCACTAAACATTTCTGACAGTCTGTGAGATGCTTTCATGTGGAAGTTTTTCTCAATTTGAGCTTCATGCTCAGCTGTCCACTACACCTTTTGTTATTACAATAGATAATGTTGAAATAAAGCAGATGAAATTCCTATTTGAAATTAATAAAACATGATTAAGTAACACGATGTTTTACCTTAAATCTCTGTCAAAACGGTTCCATGTCCTCTACAGGGATTGCTCCCCATGATGGTCACGGCTAAAGAAATTGTTGCTTAATAAACCTAATGATTGACTATGAAGCAACTCTAGAAGGAAAAAACCTGAAATATGAAATGTAACAAAGTTATGAATCTCAAGCATAGTAAGACCAACAATTTAATGCAAAATACAAGACTAAAAAGAATATGTGGTCGATAATTTATGTCATCCAAGCATTACCAAAGGCATTGAAGCCATCTGTTATAGGTCGTAAATAATTAACGTGTTTTATGTAGTGTCCCTTGCGTTATTGTTTTAGTCATGGTCAGGGTTGTTCCACTCTCTAAGCTAGAGTGAGTTAAGACATGCTCCTAAGGATAAGAGAGGCAACGAGAGAACCTTAGGTGTTTCTCAAGAAGTGTTGGTGTTTTGGAGGTTAGATTATGGGAGTAGAGGAAGAAGAGTGGGGTTGAAAGGAATAGAGAATAATGGTTGTCCATGAGGGTTAAGGTCTGAAAGAGAGAAAGTGGTGGGAAGGGGAGTCTCGGTTCTACATAAGAGAGATAGGTAGAAGGGGTGGTTGGTTCTGGAAGATAGCAAGAGTGTTGGAGTGTGGTTGGATATAAAGCTGTGGGTAGGAAAAGGGAAGGTAAAGGAAGAAGTAATGGGTGTTGTTGTTGTATAGGGACATGAGTATAGATTTAGGAAGAGGAAGGAAAAGAGGAGTAACAAGAGGGTGTGATAATGGCATGGGTAAATATGGGTGAAGGTGCGTAATCAATGAGGTAGAAAGAAGAAAAAAATGGAAGGAGAGAGAGGTTTGAGGGTGGATGTGTGAAACCAGTGAGTAGGAAGCAAGGAGACCCCTGGTTCAGATTGAGTGTGAGAGAAAGTTGAGTCTTAGATTTTGGAGTTAAATGAAGAAAGTTTAGAAAGTGGGAGATGGTTTTAGCACTTACTTTCAGTGGGGGACGAGCGTGTTTTCTCCAGATGCAAGAGAGGAAGTCATTGATTCATTCACTTGGAGCACATAATCTAGACGTAAAGCTTAGACTCCCTTAGTGGTGCGTGGGGCCCTTTTTGTTTACGAGAAAGAAGAAGAAGAGTGGTAATGAGTAATGGGCTTTGGTAGATAGACTTGTGGCTAATTCTCACGTAGAACAATATTGAGGTTACTCCTTACACCACTTTACATTTCTCCCTACACCTCTACATTTTTTAAAAATTCCAAAACTATCTTTTATATTTTAAAAAATCATGTATCCCACTTCTTTTCTTTAATGGATTTCGAAATTCGTTGAAGAAAACATTCTTTAACGAATTCAGAAATTCATTAAAGGATTTTTCAAGCTTTCAACGAATTTTGAAATTCATTAAAGTTTTTGAAAAAAATTTCAACGGATTTCAAAATCCGTTGAAGGATTTTTCCTTTGACGGATTTCGAAATCCGTTTTTGAAATTCTTTAAAGAATTTTTAGAAAATTTAAATGGATTTTAAAATTCGTTATAAAAGAATATTTTTGAAATGTTGAGGTGCAAAGAGAAAGGTGGAGAGGTGTAGAAAGTAAGGGCTTTCATTCTTTTGGTCCATGTAAGGTTATTACTCCTAGTGGTGCTTAATTAAATTGAATATTTATCCTTGTGTTTACGATTATTGTATATGGTGAATATGGTATACTTTTTGAGATTATATATGTAATTGTATTGAGAATTGGATATATACAGTAGAATACGCACGTTAGGAAAACATCATAACTTTCAAATATAACTTTGAATTCTAAAATTAAAAGAATAAAACAAATACTTTTCCTTTTAATTATTAGACACGCATGGATAGAATAAGATCCCATTCTTAGAGTGGAAACATGTACATGGCATAACATTACAGGTAACTTGTAGGACAAAATTAATTTAACAATATGTTCAAAAGATGTGTTACCCATGATAACATTGTAACCCTGCCTATATATACATGCTGCAAAGAGATCATTTGCTTCTCACTTTTGCTCTCTTTTTTCTGTACTCTCTCTCTTTCTAATATCATATACATCTTCTATCAATGAATCTTCAAAATCCCTAAATAAATAATAAATATTTTACAATACATGTCATGTCACGTCTGAGCAAGACTAATGGAGATAGATATACCTTTCATTTCTTCTTTTATGAGCATGCATTCCTTCTTTTCAAAATTCATGTAACCTTTGGCTTTGCACACATAAACTAAGGAACCTCCCAGAGTGTCGTCTCATGAAACAACTCAATCTTTTCACTTTCCGCTTTTAAAAAATCGGCATAGTTTAATGAACAAATTACACGCACTTTAAAATCAAATAGTAAAGCAATAACAGGAAAAGACAGTAAGATGAAACATTATGAGAAGCTTGAGAAAAACTAAAATAAAAAAAAGGTGGTTCTTTTGGCTGGCACATAAAGCAAACCCCACTGGGCACAACCATTAACATACCTTTCTTCTCTCCTTAGCCTTTGTCTTTTTTCCCTCCAAGTTTGGCATCCCCTTCTCCTTAACCACCAAGGAAGTCTTCTACTTATTGAGAAAGCCCCAACTTTAGCACATGCTCCATATTTGGCTTGTTTTCTCAATCAAGCAAGAACAAAGAAGCAGAAGCAGAAGCTATAGCAGCAGAAACTGAGAAGTGAAAGGAAATGGGAGCTGATTGGGGACCAGTTATTGTTGCAGTCGCTTTGTTCATACTCTTGTCTCCTGGTCTGTTATTCCAATTTCCAGCAAGGTATAGAGTGGTTGAGTTTGGCAACATGAGCACTAGTGGGATTGCAATTTTGGTTCATGCCATCATATTTTTCTGCATACTTACCATCTTGATTGTAGCAATAGGCATTCACGTACACATCAACTGATCAATCCTCCTCATCATTATGTTTACAATTACCTTCTTTTTCTTCTCTTTTGCTCCTTTCATGTACTAATTTCCCTTTTAAAGTTTTTCATCTTGGCCACTGTGTACCAAAAATTTGTTCAAAATCGATAAGGAGATATAAAACTATAGGAATTGTGTCTTTTTGTTACTGTTTAATTTGCTTCTTCTGTGCGATTTTCGTCGCATTCACTTGTATTTATTGCATCTTTATGTTCTTAATTCCTAAGGGATTGTTTGCATCTGAATATTCTGGATGCAATTCAATAGAATCTCCCAAACCAATATGTTTAGTAAATATAAAAAGAATGAAAAATATGTTTAGTTACTCTTATATATCCTTCTAATTTTCTACATAAATAAACTTGGTTCTCATTGTTTTATTATTTACTTTTGATCTATATAGTTTTAAAGATTAATAACTTCAATTTTCAATCTACACATTTAAAAATGAATCATTTTATTGATAATTATCATCCAAGTTTATAGTTGGGGACATAAACAACCAAACATAGTTCTTGTTTCAGGCGATTAACATTTTAAACAATCGGGTTCTAAGTTTAACATGGTTAATAATACTTGTTGTCCTTTGCTCCTAAAACCGTTCGACTTTATTGTAATAGTAATAGAGAATTGATTATCTGACACACCTAAATTTTTACATTTGATATTATCCTTACTTTTTATTCTCTTTTTTCTCAAAACGAAGCATATAAAACTTTACATTTTTATAATTATATTATCCTTATATTATATGTCAAATGAATGTAAAAGTGTATCATGATACCATTACTCGTAATAATAAGTACCTAACAAAGTTTTGCTTGATTTTCTTCTTTCTCTTAATCCTGTAAAAAAACCCAAATTATCATAAGTTAAAAACATTTCAAATTCTATGCTTTAAAAATTTATTTTAAATTATGTAATTTAAAAGTAAAAATTGCATTTGAGATTGTTGAACGTATTACATATTACACAACTTAAAAATATATACATTAATGTGAAATTTTAAGAATATGTACTACATGTGTTGGACTTTGGTTCTACAAACAAGAAAAATATATATTTTTAATATAGATTATATAATTTAAAATACATTTTCAAATTACATAATAAAATCAAAAATATATAATATAAATTATACTTTTTATATACGTTATTTAAAAGTTCAGAAACATATTAATGATTAAATAATTTAAAATATATTTTTGAATTATTCAACTTGAAATATAGTCTTATTTAAAAAATTGTAATGCAAAAATTATTTTTAAATTCAAATATTTATATTTTTGACATTTTTAACAATTCTATGAAGGTATAGAAAGAAATTATGGGTACAAGAAGAAAGTATGAATGCAAAATTCTGCATCTTTCAAATTTCTGCTAATTCTTCGTCATTCCGGATTTTTTGTAATTTGTGGTCTTTCAAAACTGACAATTTTTTGCAATTTGCGGACGGAATATCTGTGTTGTTTCACTCTAACATAAATATGATACCATTTATTGACACAAATAATCGCAATTTGTGTTTTCCAACAAGTGTTTAAGGATTGGAAAAGTAATTATTTTGATTATGAATAAATCATATTTGAAAAAAAAAATTACTCTTTAATGCAGATTTTATTTAATCTTTGAAGTGATTATTGGTTGAATCAAGCTAACTAAAAAAATTGTTAACTTCCTACGCTTACATACATTGAGGACGACATATATGAGATGTTGAGTGCAATGAATATTTCAAATGAAATCTTCCTAGAATAATGTTATGATTTCTTATGTGGAAATCTGACATGTAAAAAAATATTTATGAGACTTCCATTGCATAAGAGGTGGAATAAGTTATGCAAGATGATGATGGGAGATGACTGACCACAGTTTTCAGTGCCATAATTTTAGTTGTATTTTAATTATGACTTGTTTTTTAACATTTTATAATATTTAAGTAATGTTTATGACTCATAATGGTTTGTAAATGATCTTATTATTAATATTGAATTGTTCTTGTGACTTAACTTGTTATTCTTATTTTTTATTTTGTTGAAGTTATTGGTAAATGACATCATCCTCATCCAAAAAAGAAAAAATCCTAAAGGAAAAAAAAACCCCACAAGTGAGAGAGAAACTTCTACATATGTCAAACCATTTGTTGCAAAAGTATTATATCAACATCGTTTCTTTAGTGACAGTCATCAGATGGAACACTATACCACTAACTTCTACACAAGAAATATTGTTGTTCCAAAAATCATGAATTTAGAATCATTTGTCGTATCAGGCTTATATTTTCAACATCATCTTGTATTTTAAGGACTGATAAATTTTCTGACATTGGAGCGACATTTCTATCTAGATTTGATCAAAGTGTTTAATTCAAATCTGAGGATTTCTGGAAATGGATATCTTCTCAGTGAGGTTAAAAGGAAAAGAATTAGATTGAAACCTGCTGATTGGATTAATGTTGTTCATATGAAATATGAGGGTCAAAAATTATGTTTCGCAAATATCTCATATGACTTTCCCTTGATCGAGAGATTGCATTGGCTACTATGGTTAGAACAAAAATGCGGAGTCAATGTGTTAAAACGGTTGGTTTTTGAATATTAATGATAAACTTATACTTTATGCTTTTCTGCACATGTTAACTCCACAATCTAAAAAATTTGCAAAATTATTGCACAAAGATATCTTTATGTTATGGGTGCTCGAAATTAATATATCTATCAATTGGTCTCATCACATCATGCAACATATGTTTAAATGCAAGGTCGATGACACTCCAATCATACGGTGTCTTGATCACCCTAATCATGCAATACAGTATAATACATCTTGATGTCGATGCCAACACTCAGATTGGCACTAGACAACATTTTTCAACTAATTCTTTGAAGAGGTTAAATATTGTTAATGTTAACAGTGTTTGGCAACACGACTTTAGTGATGATGAAGACGAAGAGCAACCACAACATCATAGTCCTCAACATGAGAATATTGTGCAACCTTCTCCATATCCTTTAAATCCTAATATGATGACCCAAATGTGGGAGGGGATACAAGACTTGTAACACAGAATGTAGGATATGGAACAAATGCAAGACAAGTTCAACATATTGAAGATAACTTGACAAACTTATTCCTTGACATGAACCGACAATTTGTTAACCTTAATCATATGTTAACTTAATTTTTCACCATTTAGATGATTAAGTTCTTTACTATTCGATGACTGTATCATATGACTTATTCACTTACATTAACTTATGTATTTGATTTCTTATATTAGCTTTATTTCAATTCTACTTCCTTTGACATCAATTATCATACTTCTATTTATTGTCAACTTAATGAACTACAAATCAAATGGTTTCTCGAATCATAGATGAATTGGAAAAGGAAATTACTGAAAAAAAAAAGACTATGTTCAATTCTTGAACAACAAATCCAGGCCATAGAGCGTCGAAATTCGCTGTTAACGACCAGGACTCATTCATCTAATGCAACTTTAGAAGAAATTCAAAACTTATTATGGACTATGAACATTCAAGATGATAATTCATTTAGATAGTGCATTGACTTTCTATCTTCACATCCATTTCATACAAGACGTCCAATAGTGATGTCAACACAATATCGTTTCAATAGATTGCTTATATACCTCACCGAAGCAACTTCATCATAAACTATGACAAATATATTTGTATGTTATTATGTTCGCACTTCATTTATATCATGTAATATTCTATCTTTGTTTAATTAATTGTTTCTTCAAATATATTAAATTTCAAAATAATTTCATTTTATTAAATTATAATTTTTTACATTTTTAAAATTAAATTTAATAATTAATGTTAATTTTTTACTCTTTATAAATATTCTTACAATTAAATATAATATTATCTTAATATCATATTTATACCTAATAACTAGGTTTAATCATTCAGGTGTGTTAGAATCGCTGCAACGGAATTATTAGCATCGGATAACAAACCAAGAGGGGGGGTGAATTGGTTATATGCCTTTTTCGTGCCTTTTAATATTTTTCTCAAGTTCACTTACAAAGCAGATAATTAAACTGAATTAAATAGAGTAAGGAAGAGAGAAAAATTGCACAAGTGATTTTATCCTGGTTCAGATCACAAAGATCCTACGTCCAGTCGCTTATCTCAAAACCAAGATAAACCTTTTTCCACTAAACACAAAACAATTACAATTAATAATCACGCAGAAAATTAACTTGTAATAGTTTAGAATACCACCTCTCTTGAAACCACAAGAGATGAACTTACACCTCCTTTGAGTCTTCACAAAGGATGACCACCTCCTTCGAATACTTCACGAAGGATGATTGTCTTCCAAGCACTTCCTCAGACGCACCAAGGATGAGCAAGCTATTCCTCTGTCACCGCAGTAGCACTTCTCAGCTTTGCAGACACGAGTTTCTTTAGCTTCAGTACAAACACTATGTTCTCAATGATATCAGATGTTTCAAGCACAAGGGAAGAGTTCTTTTTGAAAGAAATAGTGAGCCAATTTATAGACTCAGACCAATACTCTTCCATTTTACGAAAACTGACCATTTAACGCTTTTAATCGATTAATATTAGTATTAATCGATTAAAATGATACAACGGCTAGTTTTTCAAACCTGAAACCACCAACGGCTAGTGTTAATCGATTAATCTAGATTTTAATTAATCGATTAAAGCTAGTGTTAATCGATTATTCCAGAGCCATTTGGGTTTTTAGTGATAGCCTCGTTTTAATCGATTAAAACTAGGTTTAATCGATTAAAACCGCTTGTGTTTGATTCTAAACAGCAATTTATCATATAGAGAGTACAAGAATCAGCCCTATTACATTTTTGAGCACTAATACATCAACTATGATTATTACAAAAGCTTTCAATAATAAGAGATCTTCAATTTGTCTTCTTGGATCATGTGTTTGTGCAATTTTGTACATCATCAAAACTCTGTCTTTAATTTTTTTGCTAACATTCTCCCCCTTTTTGATGATGATCAAAAACCATCTCCAAGTTTAAAGCTTTTTAATAATTTGTAACAAACACAACTCATAAAGGAAGAGAGCATTAGAAAATAAAACGATCTTTAAACTATTTTCTCCCCCTTTTTTTATCATAAGAGAAAAGTTGTATGAATTAATATTTTTTTTTAATAAATTTTCTCCCCCTTAATAAAAGAATGTATGCATAAATATTAAGAAAATAAACTAACACACAATTTTATTTNATTTTTGAAATATTAAGGCATACATAGAAACACACAAGGTATTCGTAGAAATATTAAGTCTAGAACTCATCACTCTCATTACTATCAAAGTGCCTCTCTAATCCGGATATCCTTTCATCCAGGCTTTTGAGATGAGTGCATATCTCTTCATGGCGGGTATTTTGGATGGNCATCATTTCATGTTGAAGTCTAGCCATCTCAGACATTTGTCTAGAAAGACTCTCTAGACTATAGTCTTCATTTACTCGAGATGGACCCGCAACGTTTGTTGGTTCAGGCATGTGGACATCTGCATTTTCCTCTTCATCTGTGTGAACGCCAGCAACACCCTCAGGATGAACATAGGAGTCTCCTTGTTTAATGAATCTAATTTGCCTTAGGGAATACTCTTCAATTCTATGGCCCGGGAGCACAATCTCATAGTGTTCATTGGAGACATCTACTCCTTTATACACACAAATCTGGGAGACGAGAAGGGGATATGGAAGTGGCGCAGCATCTAACCTTTTAGCTTTGAACATGATGGTTTGAAGTAGATGAGGCCAGTTGAGTGGGATGCTCTGAAGTATCCCATACATGATGATGAAATCAGTCTCAGAGCACTGTGCATGGTTAGACCCTCTAGGACATAGAAGCCACACTATGAGATAGTGCAAAAGACGCTCTTCCATCTTGAGTCCTCCAGCAAGGTAAAGACGGGCGTTGTGTTGACGAGGATTGCGGAGAAAAGATTGAAACACCATTATTTTGTTGAAATTGGCAAAGTCACTTGGAACGATTTGTGAATTCTCTAACACAGGAACCTTTGCCACATTTGTCCAAACATCATTGTCCAAGATAATGTCCACACCTTTGACCCTTGTTGAAAAAATCCCATCACGAACCTTTAAATTAAAATAGAATACCCGAACAAGATCGGGATAGTACCTTCCACGGAGTTCCATTATGTGTTGAACTCCTTGTTCTATTATAAGATTGGGAAAAGAGAAGTTGTGAGAAATATACCAAGCAAGATCAATGAATTTTTGTTTGATCAACTTCCTCTCCTTCCAAAATTGAGAAAATGATTGTTGCTCCTGTTCATCGGATATCCACCCTTCAATGGAAGCATCGCGTTGACGAGTGCTATTTTCCAACGCTTCACTTCTTCTTCTTCTTCTACTTCTTGGAGCAGCCATATGGTAAGACAACAAGGAATGTGAATGCTTGTAGGTGGAGATTGAGAAAGGTAAACAAATGAGAAAGGGATTTAAGAATGGTTTGAATAAGGAAAGTAGGACCCAAATGGGGTATAAATAGGACCAAGGAGGCCCCCCAACGTTCAGATTTTGAAGAAATGACCGTTTAGAGACGTTGGCAAAGGCTATAATCATCAATGCAGCGCAGAATTTTTAAAAAAAAAAAACTGTCTGGAGCGCATTTAATCGATTAAAGTTAGATTTAATCGATTAAAATTTGGATTAATCGATTAATCCATTCGTAATCAGTGCAGTAGCGCTTTTAATCGATTTACAAGCAGATTAAATACGTTTTTGAGTAAAACAAGCATAGTTAAGCGTGAAAACACATATTAAACAATTTCTAGTATCCCTAAGTCCCTTCTAAGCTCAAAAAATCTATCCTTAGGCAATGGCTTGGTAAAAATATCTGCTAATTGATGCTTAGAGTCAATGAATTCTATTTCACAATCCCCTTTTTGCACATGATCTCTAAGGAAATGATGCCTAATTTCAATATGTTTGGTTCTAGAATGCATGATAGGATTTTTTGTGAGATTTATGGCACTAGTATTATCACACTTAAGCGGAATATGATCTAGATGAATATCATAGTCTTCTAATTGTTGTTTCATCCATAAGATTTGTGCACAACAACTACCCGCAGCAATGTATTCAGCTTCAGTGGTTGATAAGGCTACACAGGCTTGCTTCTTAGAGTGCCAGGAAACTAGAGAGCTACCTAGAAGATGACAGGTTCCACTAGTGCTTTTTCTATCTATCTTACAACCTCCATAATCAGCATCTGAAAATCCTATAAGACTAGGTTCAGCTCCGAAAGAATACCATAAGCCAAAGGATGTTGTTCCCTTAAGATATTTTAAAATACGCTTAACAGACCAAGTCATTGCCTAAGGATAGATTTTTTGAGCTTAGAAGGGACTTAGGGATACTAGAAATTGTTTAATATGTGTTTTCACGCTTAACTATGCTTGTTTTACTCAAGAACGTATTTAATCTGCTTGTAAATCGATTAAAAGCGCTACTGCACTGATTACGAATGGATTAATCGATGAATCCAAATTTTAATCGATTACATAATCGATTAAATTTAACTTTAATCGAATAAATGCGCTCCAGACAGTTTTTTTTAAAAAATTCTGTGTTGCATTGATGATTATAGCCTTTGCCAACGTCTCTAAACGGTCATTTCTTCAAAATCTGAACGTTGGGGGGCCTCCTTGGTTCTATTTATACCCCATTTGGGTCATACATTCCTTATTCAAACCATTCTTAAATCCCTTTCTCATTTGCTTACCTTTCTCAATCTCCACCTACAAGCATTCCCATTCCTTGTTGTCTTACCATATGGCTGCTCCAAGAAGTAGAAGAAGAAGAAGAAGTGAAGCGTCGGAAAATAGCACTCGTCAACGCGATGCTTCCATTGAAGGGTGGATATCCGATGAACAGGAGCAACAATCATTTTCTCAATTTTGGAAGGAGAGGAAGTTGATCAAACAAAAATTCATTGATCTTGCTTGGTATATTTCTCACAACTTCTCTTTTCCCAATCTTATAATAGAACAAGGAGTTCAACACATAATGGAACTCCGTGGAAGGTACTATCTCGATCTTGTTCGGGTATTCTATTTAATTTAAAGGTTCGTGATGGGATTTTTTCAACAAGGGTCAAAGGTTTGGACATTGTCTTGGACAATGATGTTTGGACAAATGTGGCAAAGGTTCCTATGTTAGAGAATTCACAAATCGTTCCAAGTGACTTTGCCAATTTCAACAAAATAATGGTGTTTCAATCTTTTCTCCGCAATCCTCGTCAACACAACGCCTGTCTTTACCTTGCTGGAGGACTCAAGATGGAAGAGCGTCTTTTGCGCTATCTCATAGTGTGGCTCCTATGTCCTAGAGGGTCTAACCATGCACAGTGCTCTGAGACTGATCTCATCATCATGTATGGGATACTTCAGAGCATCCCACTCAACTGGCCTCATCTACTTCAAACCATCATGTTCAAAGCTAAAAGGTTATATGCTGCGCCACTTACATATCCCCTTCTCGTCTCCCAGATTTGTGTGTATAAAGGAGTAGATGTCTCCAATGAGCACTATGAGACTGTGCTCCCGGGCCATAGAATTGGAGAGTATTCCCTAAGGCAAATGAGATTCATTAAACAAGGAGACTCCTATGTTCATCCTGAGGGTGTTGCTGGCGTTCACACAGATGAAGAGGAAAATGCAGATGTCCACATGCCTGAACCAACAAACGTTGCGGGTCCATCTCGAGTAAATGAAGACTATAGTCTAAAGAGTCTTTCTAGACAAATGTCTGAGATGGCTAGACTTCAACATGAAATGATGGCCATCCAAAATACTCGCCATGAAGAGATATGCACTCATCTCAAAAGCCTGGATGAAAGGATATCCGGATTAGAGAGGCACTTTGATAGTAATGAGAGTGATGAGTTCTAGACTTAATATTTCTATGAATACCTTGTGTGTTTCTATGTATGCCTTAATATTTCAAAAATTAAATAAAATTGTGTGTTAGTTTATTTTCTTAATATTTATGCATACATTCTTTTATTAAGGGGAGAAAATAGTTTAAAGATCCTTTTATTTTCTAATGCTCTCTTCCTTTATGAGTTGTGTTTGTTACAGATTATTAAAAAGCTTTAAACTTAGAGATAGTTTTTTATCATCATCAAAAAGTGGGAGAATGTTAGCAAAAAATAAAAGACAGAGTTTTGATGATGTACAAAATTGCACAAACACATGATCCAAGAAGACAAATTGAAGATCTCTTATTATTGAAAGCTTTTGTAATAATCATAGTTGATGTATTAGTGCTAAAAAATGTAATAGGGTTGATTCTTGTACTCTCTATATGATAAATTGCTGTTTAGAATCAAACACAAGCGGTTTTAATCGATTAAACCTAGTTTTAATCGATTAAAACGAGGCTAGCACTGAAAACCCAAATGGCTCTGGAATAATCGATTAACACTAGCTTTAATCGATTAATTAATCGATTAAAATCTAGATTAATCGATTAACACTAGCCTTTGGTGGTTTCAGGTTTGAAAAACTAGCCGTTGTACTTATTTTAATCGATTAATACTAATATTAATCGATTAAAAGCGTAAAATGGCCAGTTTTCGTAAAATGGAAGAGTATTGGTCTGAGTCTATAAATTGGCTCACTATTTCTTTCAAAAAGAACTCTTCCCTTGTGCTTGAAACATCTAATATCATTGAGAACATAGTGTTTGTACTGAAGCTAAAGAAACTCGTGTTTGCAAAGCTGAGAAGTGCTACTACGGTGACAGAGGAATAGCTTGCTCATCCTTGGTGCGTCTGAGGAAGTGCTTGGAAGAGAATCATCCTTCATGAAGTATTCGAAGGAGGTGGTCATCCTTTGTGAAGACTCAAAGGAGGTGTAAGTTCATCTCTTGTGGTTTCAAGAGAGGTGGTATTCTAAACTCTTACAAGTTAATTTTCTGCGTGATTATTAATTGTAATTGTTTTGTGTTTAGTGGAAAAAGGTTTATCTTGGTTTTGAGATAAGCGCCTGGACGTAGGATCTTTGTGATCTGAACCAGGATAAAATCACTTGTGCAATTTTTCTCTCTTCCTTACTCTATTTAATTCAGTTTAATTATCTGCTTTGTAAGTGAATTTGAGAAAAATATTAAAAGGCACGAAAGAGACATATAACCAATTCACCCCATCTCTTGGTTTGTTATCCCGCGCTAATAATTCCGTTACAGCGATTCTAACAAGGTGGTCCTTATTTTCGGGCAGAATCTTAATTTAGTCCCTTTCTTTTTCGATATCTCAATTGGGTCCTAATTTTATAAAAATTGCAACAATTCAGCCCTTTCCGTTAAATTGAGCCCAATGACGTCAATTTCTGGTTGACTGGCACATTGGACTTTTATCACCCTTGCTAGGTCAGCTTTTTGAAAGGGTAAAATGGGAATAATAAAAGAACTTCAGCCATCACCGCAACAGTCGTCACCGCCACACGAAGCCTCCCTCGTCCTCGACCTCCCTAACGTTGAAAGCCGAGTTCGCACCTTCATCATCTCCGTCAGAAACGCAGATCTACAGCGCCTCCTCCATGGCTTACTCGTCACCTTCTAACTTGTGGGCTTTCATCATCATAGACCGATTGCAAACTTTTTAGGGTTACAAATTTGTTAGGGATGGATATTTTCTTGATAAACAAGAATCACCAAATTTCCCTCAAATTCCTAGTTGTTCTACCCAATAAATTCACAAGCACATCCCATTCTCTTTTTCTGTTTGAGTTTCTTCTCAGGATATCGCGTATCCTTCCATTGGAATATTCTGTTGTTCAACTACTTATGGTGTCCTAGGGTTTCGCATTCTGGATCCACAGTTCTCATTCCATCGAATTTTCAGCTAAGTCGGGGTCCTGGCTGCATCCTTATTACAACCGTGGATGGTGCAAAGTTTTGATTTTTCGCATAATTCCAAGTTTAATTTGATACACTCCCTCTATCACCAGAAACTAGAAACCCAGAACTCCCGCTACCATCACCTCCACACAAGTGGTCACCGTTCCATCTTCTCCTGTCGCCGGGACTTTATCTGGCACGGCTCCTCCGCCGCCTCCATCGCCAGGGATGCTGAATCGATGGCGCAATCGGACCTGCAAAGCAAAATCTAGAGAAGAACAGATATGTCAGTCTCTCGCCGAACCTCTGCCGTGGCACAACCATCTCCCTCGCGTCTTCATCGTCAACCTGGAAGCAGAAAACCACAAGAGGCGCACCACCAGAAACAAACCCAAAATCTTCTCCACCATCACCAAGCATCCTCGTCGCCGTTGTTAAAGCCTAAATCGCTCGACCATCATCACACCGCCACTTTCTCCTTCGTCTCCATCAACCTGTGAATCACAAACACACATAATCCAATTCACAGTGCAGGCAGGAAGGCCTTCTTCCAACACTAATTTGTTCGTCACATGAACCCTACCTCCAAATTTTTCCCCAATCTCAAATTGCATTTGTCAAGCCTGCACTTTATTTTATTATGGGTTAAATATGTTTAGTCCCTATACTTTGAGGCGATTTTGGTTTTAGTCCATTTTCAAACTAAAGTACAATTTAGTCATTCAACTTTAGAAAATTTTGGTTTTTAGTCCTTTTTACCAAATTTTTTTAACTTTATTTATTGTTTCAAGCACGTTTCTCAGTTAACATTGAAGCAAAAGTGTGTAAAACAGTGTAAACAATCCAAATGCTATAATGAAACGTGCTTGAATCAACAAACAAAGTTAAAAAAATTTGGTAAAAAAGACTAAAACCAGAGTATTCTAAAGTTGAAAGATTAAATTGTACCTTAGTTTGAAAATGGACTAAAACCAAAATTGCCCCCAAAGTATAGGAACTAAAAACATATTTAACTCTTTTATTATTCCCATTTTACCCTTTCAAAAAACTTACCTACCAAGGGTGATAAAAGTCCAATATGCCATGTCAACCAAAAATTGACGTCGTTGGACTCAATTTAACGGAAAGGATTGAATTGTTGCAATTTTTATAAAATTATGACTCAATTGAAATATCGAAAAAGAAAGTGACTAAATTAAAATTCTGCTCGAAAATAAAAACTTCCTGAATGATTAAACCTAATAACTATAGACATTTTGATAATCTTTAATTTCTACCAATTAAAAAAAAATTATATTAGTCACATTAATTCAATTCTACCCTAATTTTTATAAACTTTAATTTCAAATAAACTTTTACATACTTTTAAATCTACTCAATTATTTCAACTTTCCTCTTATTATAGGTAGAAAGGCCTTGTTCACACCTAAGCCACAAGTTTATGACATCTACTATAAATATTTTGGCTTTCTTCAAAACCACTATTATATATGGTTATGGTTAGATTCATTCTGAAATATTACGAAATATTAGCTAAACAATTTTAAATAAAGCACGTACGTAGCTTATATATACTTGTATATTTGTTTATATTTATTTTTCCGTCAAGAATCGATTCTCAATAAAAAAAAAATAGTTAGCAGTTTAAAAATAATGTTGCATGAGGTAAAAATATTATATTGCTTTAACTACAATCATCCCACAACTAACCTAAAAAAATCCCTATCTCATCAAGTACAAAATCCAGCTTTTGGATCCAGAAGGCACTTGAAAAGGAAGTTAGTTAGTTCAGATTAAAGCATGGCATCAAACAGAACCACCTAAAAAACTACCAGATCTATGCATTTCCCATAGCCAAAAGGAAAAATATTTGCTTTTTATTTGAGTACAAAGGTTACAACAACAACAAAGCAAAGCAAAAGCAGAAGACAACAATGGTATTTCTTTTCTGAGTAAACAAATAGTATACCTTGGAGGAGAAAGGGAACCCAGATCCCGGCAACCGGTTCAGCCAGTGTAGATGTGAACTTTAACAGCCAAGATTAGGATCGAGTAGAGTGCGAAGAAGATGAGTGTGTGGATGAAAATAGCTTTGCCGTTTGTCTTCATGCCCCCGAACTCAAGTTGCTTCCCGTTTCCCGGAAAGGAAAAAAGCAAACCCGGTTGAAGCAGCACGAACAGCACCACCCCGATTAACACCGGTGCCCAGTCAGCCATCTTCCCGGAAAATCAGAAGGCAAAGCGGATCTTTCGGACCCAGAAAAGAAAAATGTAGCTGTCGGTTGAGATAGGATAAAAGGTTGTGCCTTTAGGGTGGTGCTTGGAGTATAATGAAGAGTAATGAAGAAATCACCGAAAGGGACGCTTGGGAATCTGGAAGCAAGGGTTGCAGGGTTGAGATTTTGTTTTTGCCTCAGTCATGGGTGGCTATGCTTCTCTGTACCCGATACTAGAAAAACTGGTTTAATAACGTTAACTTTTTTAATACGCTTAGATATCCGGATCCGGATTTTACCGGGTTTGGTTTGGTGGACCCACCAATAAATGTGACGAAACCGATCTTGCCCTACTCTTCCTTTTTCGTATGGTTGGGTTATGACTTGTGTAATCATTCCATAATTATATTTTTGTTTTATTAAAAATGTTTTAGTTTTTATAATAATTGGAGGTCATCTACATTCTAGGAATTATTTATAATTTTTTTTTTATCTTTTTTAGTTTTATTATACCAATCACTTTGAAAGTTTTTTACAATTTGTATTCAAAAAGTTTACAAAATTTACATTTTAATTAATATTTTATTCAATAATTATGTAAAAGTGTATACTTTAGGATGAAAGTATATTATTTTTATTTTCATCATTTTGAATTTTTTAAAGTATAAAATCTATATTTTTTTATCATGTGAATATCTCATTAAAAAGAGTTTATAGGATTTAAGTATTATACCCATATATCTTATTACAGTGAAATTATTTTACAATCATTAGTTATTTTTAATTTTTTAAATAAAATTTTAAATTAAAATGACATTTTTATTCTCAAGTTATAAATAAGCAACTCCGGAATCAATATCATTGAACAGGGCATTTGGGGTGGTTGAGAATCTCTACACTAGTCCTGGTGCACTAGCAAAATGTGTCAGGGACGCTTGAATGCCATTGTGCTATTGTTTGACATGGAAAGAGAGATGGTGAAGCTTAACAAATTTGGTTGAGATTGTACTTTATCAAGTATATCTATATTTGTTTTCATATATTTTTCAACTCTAAAATTAGAAAAAATATTAATTTGTTTTAATTTTTTTTTTTCGTTTGTGATGATTTGTATAGGAAAACAATTAGAATAACATTTTTTTCTATTGATCGAAAATTTATTCGGAAATACACTTATTTATTCGGAAACAAAATACAAAAAGTTTGTTATTTCTTATTTACTTTTTGCTATTATGTATGAGGTTTTTAAGAGTTAAGTTGTTTTCTTGCAGTGTGATAAAGTTTTGAGTTTAAAAAAAATGAAATATTTGTATGATAAAAACATATGAAAGTCAGTAAAAGTTTAAATAATCATAATAAAGAGAATTGAGGAAGTATTTATAGTGATGATATATGTTTTATAGTTTTTTGAGCTCATGGATAAATAAATGTAGATATATTAAATAGATTTTGTTATTCGAAGATAAACAATTATTTTAAGATTGGTTTTGAAATAAAAATCTTTTAGTATGATTATCTTTAAATATTTCATAATTTTTTTAAACTTGAATTCTTTTATGATTATTTTGGAATTTGAATACTCAGACTTGAGTATTTTAATGTCTATAAATGAAGTATTATTTATACCTTACATGCTTCAACGTCTACATGTGAAGTACCACTCATTTATTTTAACAAAAAGTTGTCAAAAAAATTGATAAGAATCCTAACTAAAGACATAAGCTTGAATTATAAACAAATGTTTTAAAATAGGGGAAAAAATATACTCAATTTGAATAAAATTAAATAATTTGTTACTTCCACTTAACCTCAGAATCTACTGTGCAAGAGACTTTGTCTTTCATATGGAAAGTAAGACAAGACATAATGAGAAGGAAAGTAAAAAACAGTTCACCAGAGAAGTGAAGTGATGATGAGATAACTTATTGATATAGGAAAAAAACGAAAAATTTCTAAGAGAAGAGTGACATAAATAAGATGAGAAAACTCTTTATAAATACATTTAGAAGAATATCTTACCGATAATTAGTTATTGTTGGTTCTTTAAATACAATTTAAGTACTTGATGTTGGATTACTATTAATGAGTACATATTTATGTCTTCATTTAGTCTTTAATATTGGATTCTTAACTGGTTTTTGTACTTTAATAGAATATTTTAATTAAGATTTTTTATAATTGGGTTTATTGAGCATGAGATACAAAAACATGATAAAAATAGCTTTTTAGTTGCATAAGTTCTCTTTGGACATTTTGAGGTGTGATAATGTAGATGCAGCTAAGTTGAGCTCATGGAAGTGTAAAAATAAATTGGTTCAAAGTTTAACAATAATTGAGAATGTACTTTGATTAGTGGTAAAAACTTTAACAAGAATTAATCAAGAATGTACTTTGGTTAATTAGCTTCTTACTTGATATAAGAGGTAAAAGAATAGACATGATGCATAGTAATATTTAATTGAGAATGTACTTTAGTTAAATTTACTATGATTAATTTACAAAGTTCTTAATTTCAATTAATAATGTACTTTGGTTAAAAGTGAGAAGGCCAATGAATTAATTGAAAATTTACATTGATTAATTTGAAAATATAAGACAATAATCAATTGAACAATAACCTTTAGATAAATAATGATGAATCCTATTTTGAAAAAGCAGTCAAACCAACATATTTTCTTTACCATTGTCTTTATCTTTTTAAATCTTTTTATAAATTTATTTTTTTCTATCTTTTTTTAATTTGTTCTTTAATTTGTTATTGATCTTTATCTTCTTTATTTTTTTTGTTTTACTAACCCTTTTGCATAGTTTTTATAATAATTAATTTGTTAATAATCAATTTCGTGTTTGTTGGAAGACAACTTGGGGTTGAATATATCTTTCTATTTTGTTGGTTACTGTCTTAGCAATACTAAAGTTGTTATAGTTTAATAGTATTAATTTGATCGCGTCAACGACAACATTACGTATTGCCTTTTTTTTCTTGGCCAATACTTTTAGAATTTCTTTGTTTAGTAATTACCAAGAACAAATAGACAATTGACAAGGCAAAATACATATTTTTAGGCAATATGAGAACTTTATAAGTTATATTTCTTCATTTGAAAATCTATTATTGGATTTTTTTTTAATGCGATCTTTTGCATGATCACATTGAAGAGTTTGCAGGCTATCCAAAACTTTCAAGTTGCTCATTATGGTTAATCAAAGTTTGAGTTAATGGCAAATGAGAGACTCTATAATCAAGGCAAGTAGAACTATTAGGCCTCTTTCTCTGGGATTAGTTGTACTTTTTCATCTAGGTTCGGGTGCTTGCATACGCTACTTACTTCCAGTGTTGACTTATTCGATCAATCCACTGAATTGATTTGTACAAATTAAATCTTAATATCATTCAAATCCAATTTGTATTCAATTATCAAATTAAGATTCAATTTATTCCTAATTCGAATTCTAATTTTATAAATGCAAATTGATACCACAAAGAGTAAAATCAGAATTAGAAAAGAGAAGAACAAACTCAAAGCAAAGAATGATCGACAGAAAACTCAATTCACATTGTTTGATGATGACTCAATAAATTGATACACGAATATTTAGTTCTACATTAGTGAATAGTTTTGAAACAATACAGTATTGGAAGAATATGAATATAAAGAAATGGAGGAAAACTAAAATCGTAAAAGTTGTTTTATTGATTTTTTTGTCTATCCTATGTTAAGCATAATAAGCCTTAAAAATAGGGTCTAAATCTAAATCCTAATGTTACAAACTCTAAATAATAATGGACCTAATTAGGTTTAGAAGCTCAATAAAAGAAAAATGTACAAATCCCCTCATGGTCTATTTACTACAAATCTACCTTAACTCCCAAATAACATAAAGTAGTAGAGAAATCCAAATCCAGTGATCCATACGTCCATTTTGAAGCCCTAAAAGTTTAAAACTCAATGCAATTGACTCATCCAAAAATGATATCTATAGAAAATGTTATGGTCGAAATAATTAGTAAGGGTTGGATTAGTTAAAAATGTCAAATAAATGCAATTATTACTAATGAAACCAATTTATTATTAAAATTTGTATAATAAAGCTATGAATATGTGTACAAAATATGTGCAATCATGTTTATAAAGGAACTCACTCGAACATTTTGAGAGATGAAAACTAAGATGTTTACAAAATATGTGTTACTTGATAATATATCATATCTTTTAATCTAGTACTATAATTACTTATTCATCATGGGTAACTAACTGTTGAGATTGTTGAAAGGGGAGCATTGGTTTAGCCAAACCTTACAATCTTAGAGCTTCTGGTTTTTTATGATGAAAACCACATGCACTTTTGTTAAACTTAAACTGTGTGGCAAAACAACAGTTTTAATCGACTTATTAAGTCGACTTCATTAAGAAATAAGTCGATTAAAACTCGTGACTTTGCACAAACTTTTTCAAAGTGTGGTGTGAGTATTTTTGGAAAGAAAGTTTTTCAAAACTATGCATTTAACTGTTACAAAGTCGACTATGTGCGCAAGCCATTCAACTTAGTTTGTTATGTTTTGAAATTTTGTTAATGCTTGACATATCATGTTTAATGACTATATTTTTAATATGTTGGACTAAGCATTAATTAGATATCAACTGCATTAAATGTGTAATCAATTAAGTTGGTTTGACTGCTAATAACTGTTATAACTGTCTGAGTATAATCGACTCTATTAGTAGCAAAGTCGACTTAGGAGCATCAGTTTTATGAAAAACTATATATAGACACGAATTTGAATTCTGTAGAGACTTTTGTGATTCTAACGATTTGATTTATTTCTTTCAGATTATTGATCTCTTGTAGAACTTGTGAAAGCTCCAAGAATTCATCAAGAAGACCGTGGTGTTCATCTTTGGTGATTGCTTGACGAGCAAGAATCTATGTTCTCTTATTGTCTGATCAACCTGCACTTGAGGTGTTTGTTTCATGATCAGTTTCTTTCAATCTTGTGAAGATTGGTGTTGCCTTGTTGTGACTACAGGAAGAGGATACGCGACGTTATGGACTTTGAGGATTGTTCAAAGTGTTAAAGACTGCAAGAGAGGGGACATCTTGTTGTTGTTCTTTGTTTGTATATGCCTATATTTTGATTAGAGGGTTAGAGATGTGTTTTACATTTTGACGTGGAGGTTGCTATAAAAGTCTTGTTGTAAAAACCTTGACCATTATAGTGCATTTGCTTCCTAGGATTGGAAGGACACTGGATGTAGAGGGTTTGACCGAACTAGTATAAAAACCTGTGTTGAATTCTCTATCCCTGCACTTTTATTTTCAAAGTCGACTTTACTTTTCACGTAGTCAACTATATTCTGCTGCATTTGAAAAATCTTATTTCGTGCTTTTCAAGAAAGTTTTGAAAGTTCATCCTTTTACGAATTTTTTTTTTAAAAGACTCTGATTTTGTGTTTCACCAATTCAACCCTCCTCTTGGAATTGAAACTAATCATTCTATTTTTAACACTAACCCTATACAATTATCAATTGTTTATCCAAACTATTCAAATTTATTTTTATTATTTAGATATATTGTCAACTATATTAAGTTATGATTATATTTTCAAGTTTCTTCGATACGAGTAAAGATATTGACACCCCTTCTCCCGTAAGCTTTGAATCCATAAAAGTGGTTATGTAGGTGAATCGATCTTTACAATGAACGGGCTTTTATTACATCAAAAAATTATAAATTAAATTTCCACAATTAATTATGATTTTGACTTTTTACAACCATCCTTTAGAGGTGGATGTCAACAATCAATTTAGTTTGGATAAGTAAATAAAGAAAATAAAAGAATAATAACTAATGGTGTGAAAAAAAATAAATTAAATTTTCTAAAAAAAATGTATATAAATATAATAATTTGAATATTATGTCAATAATTATAAACAATATTTTTGTTATATGATCCTAAAAATTGTTATTGTTGTGTGAATTTTTTTTTAAAAGATTTAAGAAAAAGATATAATCCTAAAAATTGAGAAAGTTTTTAACAACAATTATAATTTCGTAGAAATATATTGGAATTAAGACCATTTCTTTATTTGTTTTATTCATTTTTAATTAATTCATAATGAAAGTAAAATTACCATAATATTACAAATTCATACTTTTTTAGTCTGTGATTTTTATCAGGATTTTTGTATTGTTAGTTTCATTCATTTGGAGTTTTTGTTAATAAATTTCAATACTTTTCATTTTGTGAATATGGATTTGATTTTGATGAATAATCAATTAGCATCTTTATAGAATAATTCTTTAGTATCATGTTTATAAGAAAGTCACTTTTATTTTTTTATTTAAGCATGTTAACCATATAGTTGTGAATTATATAATGAGCACTCTTCTCAGTCATTATAAGTAATTTTTATCTTATTACGAGGATCTGTCATAGTCCTTCGAACGGTCATTTTAACCTTCACGGTTTTACGGGCAACCATGTTGGAGCCTTTATAGTCATATGAT
This sequence comes from Vigna radiata var. radiata, assembly GCF_000741045.1. NCBI lineage: Eukaryota > Viridiplantae > Streptophyta > Magnoliopsida > Fabales > Fabaceae > Vigna > Vigna radiata. The sequence continues at coordinate 12,567 of NW_014542469.1, read as the reverse complement.
GAGCAACCTTGTAATTCCTTAATAGTGGCTTACGATCATAACAATCACTTCCTACTTCTGGTTAAACTTTTACAATCATAATAATTTTGTCCTTTATCACCATATATAGAGATGATTATGTCAGTTTCATTAAAAATTAAAATAAACATCAAACCCATATAATAATTAAAAAGTTTCAAAAATATCAAATATCGATAAATGTACTATTTGTAAATTTTAAACCGATCATATAAATGACAATGTACAAAATTCAAAACAATTTATACCTAATGCATCAAAATTAAACTTATTTTTTTAATATTTAATATACCCTCTCTTTATTAGTGTTTATCTATGAGCACTCCCACCCACAAGGAAAGCTAAAGAATAAAAAGAACATAAGAAAGGGAAATGCCAAAGTTTAAAAAAGTTCTTTTAGGAAAGATAAAAAAACTCCATTTAGCGGATGGCTGTGTTTTTTATGTGTGGTTGGCTGAATGTTATTATGCTTTTGTAGCTTCTTTTTCTTTCATGTTTATTTTAAATTTGTTTTGTTCAACTCCCATTAATACCGGCACAAAGAGGGGACAATAAAGAAACCAGGCTTGTCATTGGGCACTAAATGGACAATGATATGTTCTATCATTATCATCCTCACTTTACTAGCTTTTAAATATGTTGTTAATTAAAATTAAAATCAAAATCTTTTGTTATTCTAAATTTTAATATATCTTAGTTATTAAGTTTAAAAATAAATAAATCTAATTCGTTTAATCTAATAACAATATTTATAAACAATTCAAATTGTCATCATAAATCAATCACTTTGACATGTTGAAAAAATTTATTTGTAAAATTTATAAATCAAATTAAAGTTTAGAAAAAAATAAATTTTAATTTGGATTAAATATGTTTATAGTCCCTATATTTTAGGGCGATTTTGGTTTTAGTCCCTCTTTTAAACTAAGGTACAATTTAGTCTTTCAACTTTAGAAAACTCTGGTTTTAGTCTTTTTTACCAATTTTTTTTAATTTTAGTTGTTGTTTCAAATGCTATAATGAAACGTGCTTGAAACAACAAATAAAGTTAAAAAAATTTAGTAAAAAGGATTAAAATCAAAGTTTTCTAAAGTTGAAGGACTAAATTGTACCTTAGTTTAAAAGAGAGACTAAAGCTAAAATCGCCCCAAAATATTTAACCATTTTAATTTTATATCCATATTTAAATATATCTATTCTCAATAAAAAGCTTCATGACGCCCAAATAAAAGGATGCCTTTCTTATCCAGAAAAAGCCAGAAGAGGCCCGGATAAAAAGGAAGGCAGAAATCACATGCTAAAGTGAATGAATTATTCATTATTTTTATGCCAAACTTTATAGGATTCCAATTCTCCTTTGAGGGATATAGAACGCAACATTAGTTTAGGTCTCTTGATCTTTCTCTACCATCTGTTTTTCTACTTTGCTCTTTGAAGTGTACGATGAACGATTGGGCTCCTCCGCTCATAGCTGCAGCACTGTTTTGGCTCTTGTCCCCAGGAATGATCTTTCAGTTGCCGGGGAAGAATGCACCCTTTGAGTTCATGAACATGAAGACCACTGTTGCATCCATGTTTGTGCACACTGTAATTTATGGTTTGCTGCTCATGTTGTTCTTCGTTGTTCTTAGTGTTCATCTATATATTTAAGCAGCACCAACCGTTATTGGAAGTAAACTTATATGTGCTGCTTTCTCTTTTGAACACTCTGCTAGTTGCAAGTGTTGTGTAATTATCCAATAGTCCGTAGAGCATATCTCACATGATGTTCTTATAGCAACTATGCTGAAAATGGAATAGATGCAACTGGAAGTGATTGCTATGTTACTTTCATATGCTTTTTCCTTACATATTTCGAATCAATACCATTCTTTTCCTTCCTTCCGTCTCTCTTTGTATCTCTCTCATAAATGATTCTTAGTTTATCCTTTGTGTGGACTTAGATGAATGAAATTATGTAAATTAAGGTGTGAAGAATGAAGCAAAGAGTTTGACAACCTATTCCCAATTCCTAGGTTCATTTTCTTTTTCTTTTAATATTTAGAGTTTTGGTTGATAGCTGAAAATTTACAAATTCTCAACAAAACGTTGAGTTTGCAGTAATTTTATTTCTTAAATTTCACTTTGAATTTAGTTTTTCCCAAAATGAACATGCTTCGATATCTGATACAGTTTTTTTAAGCAATGATGAATTTTCTGATTTTGCTTTATTCCACAAGTGCAAAAACACTGTTTAACACCCTTTAGACGTCCGTTTCGTGAAAATCCGACATCTACTAATGCGCAGTGGCATTATTGTAAATAAATTGGAAAACTAGACGTCAGTTTCGATGTCAGGCAACGTCTATGACATCATAGATGTCGGACCTGCCACAAACTGACGTCCAATTGCCTGAGGTATGTGATAAGACAGTCCATTGACGTTGGCGTTTTCAGGGGACCGACGTCTACTACGTTGCAATTAATGCTATACATAAAATCCCAGGAGCTTAGACGTCGGCTGGAAAGGGCACCAACGTCTACGTCACTGACAGGAAATCAAACGTCAACCGGTTCAGCTTTAGATGTCGAATAGACGTCGGATCTCGTGAAAAAGCAACGTCGATTGGGCTACGATTAATGTTGTTCACCTAATACCCCAGGCAATAAGACGTCACGTAGTCAAATGCCTAAGGCCTGTCTGGAAGGCGGGAAGACAAAAATTCTTCAATGTAGACATCGGTTCTGAGTGTCACCGACGTCTACTTTCCTGTATTTTCACCAAATTCGAGGGTTGTAGACGTCGGCTGTTAGGGACACCGACGTTAACTTCCCTGACAGGAAACCAAAATGTCAATCTTTTCAGCTTCCTAGATGTCAGTTTTTGGAGCAACCGACGCCCCATTTCATTTTAAATAGACCGCGAACTCTTCTCAAAATTCAGTTTCAATCGCGTCTTCATCTCTTCTCCTTTTTCTCTGCTTCTCCTCTACTTTTTATCTCTTGCTGCATTGCGTTGTCATTTCTCATAACGTCATTGTCTTCGTCCTCTCCTTTTTCTCTCTTGCATCCCAGGTGCGTAGTTTTTTTTTATGCTACCCGTTTAAACTTTCTTTAGTTTTTTATCGATTATCTTGTCGTTGAACTGATTAAAATTTGTTTTCTTTGTGTTGTGTTTTAGTGCAATTTTGATCCTCTCTTTGGGTAACATAGTGCAACATTCTTCCTTTGCTGGTTTCCTCACAAGAAGAGTGATGATCTTTTGAGTTTTCTAGTTCTTCCGACCCAAAATGGAACCTGGGTCCTTGTCTACTTCTCGACACCGTAATTTTTTTCTGTTGCGGTTGATTAATGGGAAGTAACCATGAACCCAGATTCGGTTTTGGGTTGAAAGGACTAGAAGATTCAAAAGACACAAGATTTTTTTGTGAGGAAACTAGCGAGAGGAGAATGTTACACAATGCTACCGAAAGCCTGGATCAAAACTGCACTAAAACACAAAATTGTTGTTAGACGTCGGTTAAAGCCATGTCCGACGTCTATAACAACATAGTCGTCGGTTAGTGTCATTTTAAACCTCTTTATATATTCATGTTGACGTCGGTTTAATCATAGGAGGACGTCTATACAGAGTAATTAGACGTCGGTGTGTGTTTAAGCAGACGTCTATAGAGACGTCGGTGGATATCTGTAACCGACGTTGAGTTGGACGTCGGTTCTGAGGAATTCCGACGTCCCATAGACGTCACCCGTTTAGATGTCGGATGTTAAAGTGACATTAAAAGCCCAAATTAACCGACGTTAAACAACGTTTTTGCAGTAGTGTTCGAACTCAAAGTATACTTAATAAATATTGAGGGTTTGTTTGTTGGTGTGAAAAGAAATAAGAAAAATGAAATTGAATTATATTTGGAAAAGAAATAGAATAAAAATAAAGTTGAATTTTGAGTTGTTTTCTCCTAGTTAAATCTAAAAGAAATAAAATAAAAATACATTATTTTGAATCATATGACATGAAATAAATTAAGAAAAATATAACTATACTTCTTTATTTTTATTCTTACTTAATATCTTTATTTGTATACGTTGTAAAAGTGCATAAACAATTATACACAGAGAAGGGAATACATCGCCACTTGCTTGCACCAAACAAGATAAGATCTGAATATTTGAACTAAGCAATAGATGTTATGTACTCAAAGGAGACTACAAATGAATGTTAATATCTCAATTTCATTGAATGATCGAAGGTGTGTTACAAAGGAGAGCTAGGTGTGTTTATACAAGTTTGGAACCAGGAGATGTGGGACTTAGATGCATGGATTTGTAGAACCACATGTCCAAGTCTGCCACAAGTCCCACATCATTCATTCCTCCAACTATCTAAAGGTATATAAGCTACCTATCTCTTTAAAAGAACAAAAACTAGAGCTAACAAGGAGTTGCCTTGTGTTACAAGCTATCTAAAGGAGAAAGACTTATTTATTCTTCTTTCTTTTAAGTTCAATCTATGTCCCACATTGAAGAAAAGCAAATATATAAGCTCCTTTACAATCAAACTTAAAGAAAAGAGATAGAAACTAGAATAGGCATATACAAGCCTAAGAAAACCTATGTTATTTTTTTTTACTCTTTTATTTTCTTTATGTTTTATCCTATCTATGATCACATTAGAAATGGTAAAGTCGTTTCCTAATAAATAGGAAGTTGATTTTTAATAAGCTAAATTTTATGAAACCTAAAAGAATAGTTAGGAATATACAAATAATAAAAGAGAAAAGTAAAGAACTACCTTAATGCAATGTGAATGAGTATGTATGAGATACAAAAATATTCACAAGATAATATGCCTAAAGATAAAACGAATGCACCTAAAATATTTAAAATGAAAATGCTTACGATATGCTAAAATGAATGTGCCGAATAATACTACTTCATGACAAAGATCACTTTTTGGTATGCAAAAAAACAAATTAAATTAAATCAAAGAGCAATAAAGTGAATAACAAATAAATAAAAGGCTTTTAAAATAGTGATAATGAAACAAGTTTATTCTATTGCCTTATCGAAATATGGTTCATCATTAATTGTCTAAAGATTATTGTTTAATTGATTATTGTCATAGATTTTAAAATCAATTAATTTAAGTCCTCAACTAATTTGTTAGTGTCCTCACTTTTAATCAAAATAAATTTTCAACTGAAAGCAATAACTTTTTACATCAATCATAATAAATTTAACTAAAGTAACTTGTAATACCTAGGAAATCAATAGCATATTGAGTATAAATTAAATACTTATTAAATAACATTAGAATCAAAACGCATGAGTTGATGTAATATGTGTGGTACCAGTGGTGCTAGGCTTGAACCAAGGGAAGACCAAAATAGGTTAAGAGAGAGAGAGGTTTGAGGCGCATAAACGAGAGAAAGGAGAGCATCCAATGCTCAATCCGTGACGAGCAAAATCCGTGGTGAGTGGGAGAAGAGTATGGAAGGAGGAGATTAAGTGTTTAAAGGTTACCTCGTGAAAGGTGATAGGTGTAACACCCCAATTTAGGATGTCACAGATGAGTAAACAAAATGTCCATTACTTAAAAAACTTTGATGCCATCACAAAGTAGTGAAAGTTTTAAACTTTATTTCGTTGTCGTAGAAAAATAAAGTTTATGCGAAAATTATAGAGACAACATGCGTAAATTCTTCTATTTCAAAAGTTTTCCAATTAAAAACTTTATAAGTTTTACTTGTTAGAGAATATCCAACAAATATAGCTTCATCAAATTTTCCCAAATTTTGTTTTCCATTATTTAAAACAAAACATTTACATCCAAATATTTTCAAATGATAAACATTAGGCTTTCTTCCTTTAAACACTTCATAAGGAGTACATTTCAAAATAAGTCTAATAAGCATTCTATTTAAAACATAACATGCAGTACTCATAGCATCAACCCAAAAATGTTTTGGAATTTTTTATTCAAAAGATCTATTCTTTCTTTCTAATACTCCATTTTGTTGTGGAGTTCTAGGCTCAAAAAAGTTATGAGAATTTCCAAATTCTTCACAAAATTTTTTAAATGATTACTTTTGAAATTCCCCTCCATGATCACTTCGAATAGATTTTATTTTAAAATCTTTTTCATTTTGAACTTATTTTCCAAACTTTTAAATACTTTGAAAGTTTAAATTTTTAGAGTAATAAAGAACATCCATGTATATCTTGAATAATCATCAACTATGCTTGAAGGACCAAATAAATCCATGTGTAAGAGTTATAAAGGTTTTTCACTAGAAACAATATTTTCGAATTAAAAGATGATTTAATTTGTACACCCTTTTGACATGCAACACATAATTTGTCCTTTACAAATTTTAGTTTTGGTAGACCAATTACTAAATCTTTAGATATAAGCTTATTGAATTGTGCATATGAATATGAGTAGTTCTTTTATGCCATAACCATAAATTTTCTTCTTTTAATACTAAACATGAAATATTTTTATTTGATGAGTTTTCTAAATGCGTTAAATAAAAATATTTTGAAGTACTTGAAAAACAATAAAAGGGGGGCAGGGCGGGGTTGAGTAGTGATAATGGAAAAATTATTTTCGCAACCCTTCTAATATAACACGTTTGTCGAGTTTTGATTTATCAAATGAATGCTTAAGTGCTTGACCTTGTAAATGATTATAAAAGATAATTTCTATTAACATGCTCTTCAAAACCTTTAAGAACTTCCTCAATTGAATAAGAATTGTTTGGAACGAAAGGTTCTTGTGTTTAGAAATAAAAATGCAGTTGCAGGTTTTATTAGAGAAGTGTTTAAACAAGAGGTAGACAACAAATGCACAAATATTTTTATACTGGTTCACTCTAACTAAGTTACATCCAGTCTCCTACGTATAGGGTTTCAATATAATATTCAACAAGATTACAACTGAGTATTCGTAGCACTCCTAGTCTTCTCAGTTAGCGAATAACCTCTTACTACCATAGACTGGATAAGTATTCGCACCAATCCTGGTACTAAAAAACCTTGCCTAGATTTCCTTAACTTAATTGAGTTCAACAAGTGTTTTAATTCTCTTCATAATTATAATCAACGAATGCTTACAAGTTGTTCCGACTATTACTCTCACAGAGAGGATGTGAATACAATACAATGCAGTCTAAACACTCGCAAGTGCTTCTCTCTTTTCTATTTCTCTCTTTCTTACAATAGTAAACCAATATTTCAATGAAGCTTGACAGTATTACTTGACTTCTTTTCTCCTTTTCTGTTTAGATGTTTTCTTTTCTTGAGCTTTTTTGTACTTTTCTTTTGAACGCTTCTCTAAGGATGAGTATTTATGTTGTATACTATCCTCTTTATTCTTTATGTGAATGATCTTTTATATATAGGCCCTTGGTGAAATGTCCATTAGACTCAACACTTGGCCTTGATTCTTGTATCTTCTCTTTCTTCGTGTACATCAGTCGTTGGTTGAAGTCAACTTGTCAAAGCAGACTTGCTTTTTCGTTTCTTTTATTGAAGTAGGTCGTACTTCCTTCCTACTCTGCCTCTCTTATGCCAAAGTTCTTTGAATCCTAGTGTCTAACCCATCTTTCTTTCGTTCTTGGTATTATGGAGCACATGGACCAATCCATCAACCCTTTCAACCTCTTCTACCTGCATCCTGGGGAGAATCCAAAACTCACTTTCATCTCTCAAGTTCTAAATGAAACAAATCATCCCTCTAGGAGTAGGAACACGAGAAAAGCCCTTCTCTCTAAGAACAAGATCAAATTCATAGATGGGGGAATCAAGAAAACTCAAAGAAATGACCTTTTACTCGATGCTCGGGAAAGATGTAACATGATGGTCCTATCTTGGATTATCAAGACTCTTTCCTCAAAAATTGAAGAAAGTGTCATAAATGTTGAAGATGCTAAAGAACTATTGGATGAACAGAAAGAAAGGTTCTCAAAAGGTGATTACTTTAAGATTTCTGACTTATTTCAAGACATTCACTCCATCAAATAGGGAGAAAGAAGTGTAAGTCAGTTCTTTAATGATTTAAAGTCAATTCTTTATCTGAGAAACACTTAAAATACACCCTAGCTATAATTGTCAGTAGTGAACCTAGTTCCTATGATTAAGCCAAAATCAATCCTGAGTGGGCACATGTTATGCAGAAAGAGATCAAAGCCTTACAAGACAATGGTACCTGGTATTTAACCCAACTCCCTCTTGGAAAAACTCCCATTAGTTGTAGATGAGTATACAAAATCAAAAATAAGGTAAATGGCATTACAGAAAGGTATAAGGCTCGCTTAATGGCGAAAGGCTATACCCAACAAGAAGGAATAAAATTTCTATACACTATTTCTACTGTTGCCAAGCTCACCATTGTCAGATTATTGCTTGCCGATATTGCCTCAAAGAATTGGATTCTACACCAACTTGAGGTAGATAATGCCTTTCTACATGGGGACCTAAATGAAGAAGTCAACATGGAACCACCACCCGGTTTAAACGTTCATGATAAGGGACAAGTTTGTAGACTAACTAAGTCTCTATATGGTCTAAAACAAGCTAGTAGACAATGGTTTGACAAATTATCTACTTTCCTTATATCTGCTCATTACATTTAATTTAAATTTGACCATTCTTTCTTTATTAATAAACATCAAGAGATTTCACATCCTTACTTATGTGTGTATATGACATTATTTTGGAACGAAATTCTATGACAGAAATTGATCACATTAAGGCTCTCCTACACCATCAATATCAAAATGAAAAATCTAGGAGAGTTCAAATACTTCCTAGACTTTGAAATGGCTAGGTCTAAGAAGGGTATTCATCTTTGTCAAAGGAAATATGCTCTGGATATTCTTGAAGAAACCAAAATCCTAGGAAGTAAGTAATGTTTTACTCTCTTTCCGAGGAACACTTTTCTCTGTATAAAATATAAAATTACTTGGATAATTCCAATTCCTATTGCAAATTGATAAGGAAGTTACTTTACCTTACTAATACTAGACCTGATTTGTGTTTTACTGTTAATTTGTTAAGTCAATTTATGCAAGCATCTACTAATTATCACTATCAAGCTTTGTAATATATCCTTATGTACATCAAGTCTAGCCCTTCGGAAGGACTTTTCTTTGTTGATGACTCTCACATTCAGATAAAGGCTTTTAGTGATTCTGATTGGGCCACTTATCCCAACACTAGAGGGTCTACTACAGGTTTCTGCATCTTCTTGGGTTCCTCTCTCAGCTCATGGAAATCTAAGAAACAGAATATTGTTTCTAGGTTTTCCATTGAAGTCGACTATCATGCTCTAGTTGCCACCTTGTGTGAGATACAATGGCTTTACTATCTTCTTCAAGATCTTCACATCCAAACTATTACCACAACTGCCCTTTACTGCGATAACAAATCTGCCAAGCATATAGCTCACAACCAAATCTTCCACGAAAGGACGAAGCATATTGAATTGGACTGCCACATTGTACATGAGAAGATCTTAGCCAATCTTCTGCATCTTCTCCCTATTCGCTGAGATGAACAGTTTGTTGACATTTTCACAAAATTTCCTCATTGTGTTCACTTTCGCTCTATCATCCCCAAGCTTGGATTAGTCAATAAAAATCATCCAGCTTGAGGGGAGGCTATCAAAGTGGTTGTTAGTTAGTATTACTCCTTAGGAGCAAAAATGAGTAATATAAACGAGGGTTCCTTTTTTCTCTCTTGTAACAGATAAAAGTATCAATAAATAAAATATATGAGTTTTATAGTTTTTACCTACCTTTTTCGGTCTTTCTTTGCTTCCATGTTTTTCCACCTTGTCGTTGTCATGGGTGCTTCTTCTACTTCTATTGTCTCTCGTCGATACCATCACTAATAAATACATAAATAGATACAACTTTAAGATTAAAAATAGGTTTAATAGGTTCAGAGGTCCCTATATTTGAGGGTTTGTTTCAATTGGGTCCTTCAATTTTGAAAGTGATCAATTAGTTCCCTAATTTTGTCAATTTGAATCAATAAAAGTCTTTCCGTTAAATGCAGTTAACGCCGTGAAGTTTTTGAACATGTGGCACGCTGACGCTTCCAAGTGGCACCGTTTCAAATGCATAGGTGGATTATAAAAGGGTGAAATTCCTTTAATTTAAGGATTTCACCTTCAAATACACCCTTTTAATTTAGGGATTTCACCCTTTTATAATCCACCTATGCACTTGAAACGATGTCACCTGGTAGCGTCAGCGTGCCACATGTTCAAAAACTTCACGGCGTTAACTGCATTTAACAGTAAGACTTTTATTGATTCAAATTGACAAAATTAGGGACCTAATTAATCACTTAAAAATTAGAGGACCCAATTGAAACAAACCTCCAAATATAGGGACCTCCGAACCTATTAAACCTTAAAAATAAGCATGAAAAATAAATATTAAAAAATTGTGATTGAGCAAAAAGGTCATAACTGCAATCCTCCCATCCATTATAAATCTTAATTTTTTGCACAATAATCTACAAAAATCACATTATACTTAAATTAAAATAAACAAAAATTGCACTTTACCTCAAAAAAACACATAATATATGAATAAATACAACTTTTAAAATTAAAAATAAGTATGATATTCATCACACAAACTCAACCATTACTACATATTTTAGTCCGATAGATATACGATTGACCAATAATATTCTTTTTCGGTTATCCAGACATGGGATCAAACTGAATTGGTTGAAAAATTAAATCTAAAGCAACCCTTTTTATCACATAGAAATTGCTTATATAATTTAGTTTATTTGTTTCTAAGGGGATATTTCTACATCCATGTTTGGGCTTGGAGAAGGGTTCATCCCGATCTCCGTTCAAAATTCAAACAACAACAATCAGTGTCACTTGCGGCTCGTTCAACCTTTGCTTCAATTTTGTTTTATTCACTACTACATAATTATCTATAGATAGCGCTAAACAGATAGCGCTTTTTTAAATAAGCGCTATCTATGAACGTGCGAAACAATAGATAGCGTTTTTTTAAGTAAGCGTTATCTATAACTATGACAAAAATGCTATCTATTGATATTTAATACTATTTTTTTTAATTCATAATTTAAAATGAGCCAATAGATAGCGCTTTAAAGAAAAAACGCTATCTATTAAAATATCAATAGATAACACTCTTCTAAAGAAACATTATCTATTATAATTTATTTTTATTTTAAAAATAAAAAAATTTCCCTTAGCGATTTGAAAATTTTCCTTGTCGCCTTTCCCTCCTAACAATTTCAACTTTCATCTCCAAATGGACAGTTTTCACAAAGTTTCATTCACATTCTAATGTTCATATTCTCAAAGCCTAGACACAATTGCTGCCTTCTATGATTCCAGGTCCATAAAACAAGTATCACTTCTTTTCCCCTTTCGTTTTTTTATCTTTTCTCTTCCATTTCCATTGTTCATCATTCTTCCAAATTTTCCTCTTTGTGCTTCATTGCTATGTTCTCTCGTCATCTTCATTAATAACGACATATCTATTGCTGTAATAATGAGCAGGCTTTGTATTATCGAGAACATTCAACAAGGGTTTTGGTCGTGTTTGATTTGGCAAGTTCTCGGGGTAGGGTTTGCCTTAAGAGGACGCGCTTCATGATATGTGATGCCTCAAAAGCATCTTCTTCAGAACATTCTAGTGATGCTTCCTATTGTACCATTCACTTCTGCAACCTACGTTAGCAAAGCTTGGAACTCTCTCTGCAATCGTATCCTTTATCCTCCCAAACTCTCTTCTATGCTCTCTCTCAACCCTTCGCCCCCGTACATCTCTTTCTATCTCACAATTTACTCAATTAGGGTTCGTTAATAAACCTACAAAATAAGGTTGGTTAACACTGTAAAATTTTGAATAGGATGTTGTTAACGAGGTTATGCAAAGGGTTCTGTCAGCGCCAATTCGACCACATTTTGCTATTGCCAATACAGGAACTTGATTCTCCATTTCCAAGACTTTGCAGCTTGTAAGGATTTAATACCTTCACCTCTTTTGACTTTTTAATTTATTGTGTTTGCTATGCAATTGGCTTAATGCTTATGTTACAAATTAAACAATCATTGGGATCTAATATTCTCGTTATTTTTANNGTGACAAATGGTATTATTGCAAGGGATGTTGTTACTGATGAGTTTAAAGAGGTTCGATTTTGATATCTGTTTTTTGTTGTGGTAGTGATTTTTTTAACTCAACTAAACGCATGGTGATTTATGTAGGTCAAATGAGGTGACCTTTTTAGTGGCTTTGGTGAGGAAACACGTGCAAAGTCTATAAACGAAGGCTTAGTTTTGACTGTTAGCTACTTCCNGGATTGAAAGTCGAAGTTGTGCTGTTGTGGCGGCCACAAAAGGTAGTAAAATCCCTTTAAGAATAATTCTTGTAACTTGAAATCATTGTATTCTTCTCTTGATGAGTGTGTCATCATCAATACTCCTCCAAAAGTGAAAAAAAATGCTTCTTTCTAACTTTAAATCCCTTTCTACAAAACTTCAAAGGATTATGATTCATCAAC
>NW_014542468.1:0-2059 GCF_000741045.1 Vigna radiata var. radiata | reverse complement strand
ATAAATATTATGAAGTTTTTTAAAGTGATGTACATATATGTGTATGTATATGTATGTGTATGTACATATACGTATCAGGTTTATCATTCTTTAAAAGGCTTATCCAAATATCAGAGTTTCTTTGAACATGATGATGATTTTTCCTTGATTTTGCTAAGTTAGAAAATGACCAACTAATAGATGTTGATGATGAGATTGTTGTCTTTGAACTACTATATGAATCAGAGTACATATATGTATACATATACGTCCATATATGTACATACACGAATATGTACAAAGACGTACACACAGATATACGTATATGTACATACACATACGTATATGTTCAATCACTGTAGAGAAGTCACATTGAATTATATATATATATATATATATATATATATATATATATATATATATATATATATATATATATATATATATATATGGACCACACGTATATACATATATATGTATGTACGTATATGTGTACATATATGTACGTACACATACATATATGTATACATGTATATGTGCATATATATGTATGGACGCATATATGTATTTGTACGTACATATATGTACACATATACGTACATACACATATATGTACATATACGTGTGTGTGCATATATATATATAATTCAATGTGTTTTATGTTTCTTTTTTAAGGCTTGTAGTGATGTGGTTCAGAACAAGATTAATTCATTTCTCTTGAGCAAAGTGCTCGATAGAAGGTAGTTGAATTAAATTCTGTTCTAGATTATGAAAAGAGTCAGGATCATCTCTAAACGCAATTGTTAGCTTGGTGTTAAAAAAACATAGATAATATCTCAAATTAAATATTCACAACAAATATGAATCCTCACGGGGAAACCATTTTATTGAATGGAAATACACTGAAAACAACCAACACAACCAACAGGGAAAACATTCCCTTACATAAGACAGACATCTTGTTTCTGAAATAAAACACTCAACAATAACTAGAACACTCAACAATCACATATAACTGAAACATAATTAACAAAGAAAGCGTTAACTACTTAAGAAAATTACCCCAAAGTGTTATGGAACCCCCACCTAACTCCCCTAACCATTCTTTTTGCCATGTTTAACACCTCCTGGAGCAGGGTTATTTTGAAGTCTAAGTAGCATATGCAAGTATCTTCCGGCCTCTTTCAGCTCCCTCGAGGCCCCGTCATAACGACTCTCTCTCAAAAATTGTATGAAACGATCCATATGACTCACTGTCATATTCTCATAATTCACCCTTTCTCCTTGTAGCTTTCATGCTCTCCTTCTTTGGTGTCATATCTTTATCACTCAATTTTAAACAAATGTTTCTCTTTTTCAATTTTAATTTTAAATTTAAACATAAAAATAACATAATAATATTAGTTGCATGAGGGATAAAATGTCATTTAATTTTCATTTTGAACTCAAATACAAAAATAACATGAACATAATATTTACATGATTGGCGAATTTTTTATTATTAAAAAGTTATTCATTTTATTATTAAATATTCATCTATTTATGAATATAATTTAATAACATAATTATATATATTATTTTATAAATATAATTATAAAAATTATGAAGTTTTTTAAAGTGATGTACATATATGTGTATGTATATGTATGTGTATGTACATATATGTATCAAGTTTATCATTCTTTAAAGCGCTTATCCAAAGAGTTTCTTTGAACATGATGATGATTTTTCCTTGATTTTTGCTAAGTCAAAAAACGAGCAACTTATGATGAGATTGTTGTCTTTGAAATGCTATATTAATCAGAGTACATATATGTACATACACAAATATGTACAAAGACGTACACATACATATACGTATTTGTACATACACATACATATATGTTCCATCACTGTAGAGAAGTCACATTGAATTATATATATATATATATATATATGGACACACATATATGTGTATATACGCATATGTGTACATATATGTACGTACACATACATATATGTGTACATATATGTATACATGTATATGTGCATATATGTGTATGAACGCATATGTATGTGTACGTACATATATGTACACATA
>NW_014542467.1:0-1445 GCF_000741045.1 Vigna radiata var. radiata | reverse complement strand
GAATTAATGCTGGATGTCCATAACGTCAGTACTACTTCAAAATCCTTTTCAGCACCTATCTTGAATAACAGTATTAATAAGAAAAAAAATAGGGGTAGAACTTATTGACTTTCTTTTTCTATCTAAAAATCTATCAAATGAAAGCATGAATCTGAGAGTGTGTGCATGAAGATGAATAGAGACAAAAGGTAGAAAATAAACATCTTGATTAGTCAAAATTAAAATACGAAAGTGGTACGTTTCGGAGGGAATCACACCTCCTTTTCAACCAGAAAATAATGAAATTACTTGCTGTTATTGCAAAATACTCTAAGTCTCTGAGTCTCGCGCTATAACAGCGGTGACTTGTTGATTTTGTCTTTATTTTTTTACTTTTTTTATTCTCTTGTTGATCAAGAAGGTGTGATTCCCTCCAAAACTTCCTGGTTTCTTCTTTTAATTTCAGCCTTTTTATCCCAGATTTAAGTTGTTTTTATATAGTGTTCTCAGGCTGATTAAATTGTTCTCTGATTATCTAAGACAAGGCAGTAAATGAAATTCATGACGTGTAAAGTTGAAATGCAAAGAACGCATTCTTGCAATAGAGAAAAACCAAAGAAGGGAAGTCAGCCCTATTTGCTAATTTACTTCATATTCCTTTCTCGATTTGTTCATATAAATATGCCACTAATGTAAAATATGCCTTTGTATGGTTTGTTTTTGTTTGGTTTTTGGTACCTTGTTCACTTGATTTTCATAATTCTTTTACTCCTTTATTCTTACCCTCAGGTCGATGATATCAGAACAGAATTTCAAGTACTCTCATCCCCAGTCGCAAAAAGAACGCCTCCTAGAAATTCGAAAAGACAAGAAATCAAGTCCCCTGCTACAGAGCAAGTGTCGCGAAGTTTGATTTTTGAGACCTCCTCAACTAGTTCCAGCACATCCACTGCCACACCCTCAACTAGTTCCAGCACACCCATTGTCAAACCTGATGCATCTGTAACACCGCCTCCTACGCACTTAACCACCACAGACTCCATTAACAATCTGCTGAAAAGCAGCAATGCGGGCCTTATAATTTTGGGCGAGTATGAACTATCTAAAAAACTGAGTGAGCCATCCCAATACAGTCTTTGCCATATTCTTGTGAATCATGAGATGAATCTGAACCCTAAAAAGGAGGTTAAAAGCAGTCAATTTATGACTTTGAGAGAATTAATTTTAAAAGTATTCCCCAATGAGAAGGGCCATAAGTATTTTACTCCTGCTGTCACAAAAGGCAAAAAAACAACAAGAGCGACAGGAAAATTGGTAAATTTCTACCATAACTGCAGAAGACAATTGCGCAAGGTTAACGTCATCGAAAGCACAAGAAAAAAGAATACCTCAGTAGTAATAGTAGGTAAGGAGTTTCTTTGATTTTTATTTTTTATAGAGTAGGCTTAACCTTTTTCTTTAATTCC
>NW_014542466.1:0-1319 GCF_000741045.1 Vigna radiata var. radiata | reverse complement strand
TCCTTTTTCCTTCTCCCATTTCCACTACTAGTCTTTCTATCTTTCTATTATTATCTAATATGGTGGGTTGGACTACAATTGGGGAAGGAGAGTTATTTAAAGATAGTATTAGGATTTAGTGTGGAAGACAATTTAATAGAAAAGAAATAGCTAATCCACAATTTGGTCCTTAAAAGTATGCACTTCCTAACAAAGTACCATACCTCAGCGTCAACTTTTCAATTGACTACTTACATTGGTGAAAACCATTACGAACGCAACTTGAAAGCAGTAAAAGTTATGAATTTCAAAAGCAGATCGTATATTAACTCGGGATATAATCTGAAACATTTACACCACTTGTTACAAGTACAACTTTCCTTCCCTTCCCTCACTGCCTTTTTGTAAGGCAGGGAAGGTCATATTTTTGAATATATAGAGAAGAAAATCTAATAAAAACACAATTTTGAAGAGACCTAATCAAAACTGAGTGAGAGACCGTCATTATGGTTACTTTTATGGCTTCCGTAACAATTGCGTTGCCTTGCTTTTCCTTAAAAATGCCAAGGACTGAGGAGATTTCAAGCCTAAATTTGTACCATACACTAGTATCTGTAGAATTTTTAAAAATATATATGATCTGGTATCACTTCTGTAGTATCTGGGAAATATACGCTTTATATAAATTTTCTGGACAACTATCCAGAATACACAAATACAAAGACAACAACATATAACTCTCAAACTCACACAACATACAACTCACAAGGCACAACCCATTTTTCTCCCTTTCACTCACGGTGCTGCACAACTCACAAACAAACACATACACTTCTCTTTCTCTCTCTTTCACGGTACACACACTCACATACTTTCTCCTTGCTGCACCCAATACACAAACATGGAGACCCTCTCCTTTCTTCTTTCTCACTGCCCATTCTCCCACGGTGCACACACTTGTAGTGTGCCACACTTCTTACAAAGCTACACAACCATATTTATAATCAAAACTAAAGAAACTACAGCCCACCAAACGTCTTCATCCGGTACATGCATAGTTACACCATCACTAAAATACAAAACATTGCTGGGTAGTGGTTGGCAACTTTCGGTACCCATTTACAAACTTTTCTATTCTTCTTTCATAAGCGTGGGCTGATCATTTAATTATTAAATCATTTAAAGTTTACCTAACAGTATCTCTCGCAGAGTTTTGGTTTCTAATTTGTTTTGTTAAACTCTGGCTCCTGTTTCGTTTGATCTTTCTCCATGATCTGAACGTGAAAGCCATTCGGAAATTGTAAACCAGGAGTTCGAACGATATTTCCTCCTTTCACGGG
>NW_014542465.1:0-2053 GCF_000741045.1 Vigna radiata var. radiata | reverse complement strand
AGCACAGTTAAAATTATTAATATGTATTACTAAATTAAAAACATAAAACCCAACTTAAAAAGCTATGTGAAATTAAATTAAAGCAAAAGAAATAACAAAAAAATAAATTCCTACCACTCACGTGACCAAGTGATTTTTACCAAAGGGAACTTGAAATTGCAATGCCCTTAAAATAACACTCATTGCCGTGACCTTTTCTAGCTGAAGTCGTGTACACATCTGCTGCCACCAATTCAAGCTAGCATGAAACTGTGACACCCTTTGAAGCAATATCCTCTACAGCCATGACCCACAAGATAATAACCCTCTGTCTTGGAATTCTCCCTACAATTCTTATTTTCATTCTCCAATTAATTTAAAAAAAACGAGATCTTCTAAGCTACCAACAATCCCCTTTCCAAAGTTTCTCAATCAATTAAAAATGCTATGCTCAAGCCGTGACTCATCTCCAAAATAAATGAGGGCAAGTCATGCTTCTTTCTCCAATTAAATTCAGCACCAACTTTAGCATTAAAAATAATTGAATAGTGCCTCCAAAAATAATTCCAACATGTACTTTTCTCCAAGCAACGAATGTTAAAGTGGTGAAAGCTGCATACGTGAATCAACGCTAGTTTTCTTCTCCATGTGGACCCGTGTGCAACCTATAGTTATCAAAGTGGAGCTCTCTTTCCAAAGTCGTGAATCAACTCCCTATTCTTTCATTCAATACTTGATTTGACAATGCCAAAATGAACATAGCATATACCAACCTTCAAAACCTGTGCAACTATTTTGAGATAAAGCAATTAATTGGCTCCAAGAATGAATTCTGGCTGCACGTTATTCTACCTAATCCATCATCACGAGCAAAATGGCTTCAAGCAATAAATAGCATAGTTTTGATTCAAAGAGGCGGCGCAAAATTTCCTTGGCTATCAACCAAAATCGTTATAATCAAAACGTGCCTATAATGCCAGCCGAAACTAAACAAGAGAATTCAAGAGAATAATTCGTATTCCCTACTTCCAAAAACAAACGTTCATACACACTTCCCCTAATTTCCTTCAACGTTGCCGAGCCACCCAGAGAGAAAAGTGTGACGACTTTCCATCAATCAACTCTTCATTCTTGCAAGCAAAGTGAAATCAAATTTTCAAGAAAGCAAACCCCTGTCCCCAAATAAATGTTGCAGCAAGCTTGCACAAATTGAGAGGAAAGAAAATGAACATTTTTATTTTATTCAACCATTGCTAACCGTGAGCAGCAAAGAGAACATTCTCTGCCAATGTTNCNGACCCAAAGAAAAATGAAAATTGNCGAGCCAAAACAGGAGCTCATGCAAGTGACGGCTGCTAATGAATGGGAATCCNTAGGTCTCNAAAAATTCTTGTCTNATGNTGGNTTCCACCCTACAATAAAACCCTAGGNCCATGTCACCATTTTTACAATTGGGCTTTTNTCTAATCTACCAAAATTAGCCCAAAATACAAAACTTAATTTAAAAAGCCTAATCTACTAAATTAAAATTTGACTAATCCTAAAGTGTCTTTGTGGAGAGTCTTCACTTAATTGCTGCCCTTCNAAAAGTCTCANAGTGTGATTCCAAAATTTCCCTNAAAAATAAAGATAGGAATAATTAAGNTCAATTAATTCAAATTAATTAAAATCAGAATTATTGGTCTAATTAAGCCCAAATGGTGAAAATGACACAATAACTAAGAATTAAGCGCAAATCATCANCACAATTCGGCGCGAAAAACTAAGTTAATGGTATAAAATATCGACTCATCAAAATTTCTAAGTTTGGNGTTGTGATAANGGTCTAANAACCGTTATTCTTATACATTNATTTGATATCAAAANACAACCTTTATTACTTAGAATTAGCTTGAAATCATGCATTTTGTTTAAGTTAGAAAACAAGAGAGGCAAAAGTGGTTTTAGAGATATTATGCTTGGTTTTACATTGTTTTGACAGGATTTTACGAGAATTGAATGATGAAGATGAAGAAGGAAGGAATTGGAATAGAGAAAGGACGAGAAAAGATGAAAAGGAGGGGCCACGACCACC
>NW_014542464.1:0-2052 GCF_000741045.1 Vigna radiata var. radiata | reverse complement strand
GATTTCCAGTTATTCGATTGTTAATTCATGTGATTTGCATGTATTACAAGTGCCTAATGTTTTTTTTTTCATATGCCTTAGTAGTTAAATTAGGTGTCAAGAATTCTCAAGCAGTTGGATTCTCGTGTATTAGTGGTAAGAAGAATGTTTCTCAGGCGTAAATGAGTTCTCAGAAAGAATAATCGATTATCTTAAGTGATAATTAATTATTCATTGGTCTGTCTAGAGTTGTCCTATTGAAATAATCAATTATCGTTAGTGATAATCGATTATCTCAGTATTTTATTTATGAGCAATGATGAAAGATGGAAGAGGATGTGGGTGTGTTAGAGTACAAGATGATATGTTTCGAGAGGAAACTGAGTTGGTTGACTTGGTTGGGTGATGGATGACTCGTACTTGATGGTGAAGTATGTTGGGGTGGTTGTGATGTATCCAAGTTATGTGGTTGACCATTGAGCATGAGAGGTGAAGGATGTGTCTGCTTGTTGTACCTAGTAAATCCTAAGACTATTTTTCGTGGAATTGGGATATCGGCTCTCTTTGGCTTTGTGTGCGAAAAGAGAGGGGTGTTCGAGTGATAAACCTTCTTTGTAAGGGAGAATGATGTTTCACCTAGTCCTTGTGTGGTAGGGAAACATGTCTTTAGCCGGAATGGCGGGATGACTCGAGCATGCGTGTTGGGGAACTGTTGGGAATCCAAGTGTGAGTCAAAGTCCCACATTTGATAGAAATGACAAATTAGAACACTATATAAAGATGAAAGACTCATTAACCCATTGCCTTAAGGTTTTGGGTAGAGAGTGATGTCAATCTCTTATATAGTTGGACTTATATCTCATTTGGTATTGTGTCTCCACGGTGAACCTTCTCCTCGATAGACCCAATAGTGATAGTGATCGGCTCAGATGAGTATAATTATCCAAAGTTTCACATTGGATAGAAATGAGAAAGTAGAGCAGTATATAAAGATGAAAGACCCATTGTCTTAAGGTTTTGGGTAGAGATTGTGTCTCCCCGGTGAACTCCCTCTTTGATAAACCCAACAACTACAAGTGGGTGAGGTAAGATATAAGAGTGTACAAAGGTCATGGTATAGTGATGCTCATGATGGGCATATTCATGATGAATGTACAAGCAGTGATGATCGTGATGACAATGTTGCTTTAAGGAACCGATTTGCATTGACGATGGAACCATCGATTCATTGTATTGATAGTAAATAAGATAAGGTTGCTTATTGATGTTGTATATTGTTATTTGTTAATCGTATTTTATATTGTCATGGTTTGTTTTATCGTTAGCTTAGTCCATAGTTGTTTGTGTTTTTGTGATGATTATATGATCTTTGATTATACGATAACATATTATTGTAGATAATCCTAAAGAGAGACAAGAGAGGAAGGGGACGATTTGGGATTTTTTTTTTCAATTAAGTTTTTAATTCTTTATAATTTTTTACAACTATGTAAATGGATAATATTTTGGACATTTATGACTTTGTCTTATTTCCACATGTTTAAATAATAAAGTGTTTTTTTAATACCGGTTTCTACACTTTTAGAAAGTTACAATATTTAGGTTTTTTATAATTCTTGAGTTTTTGAACTAGTGTTATATTTGGTATCAAAGCCAAAAAATAATTTGGGACCTTGAAGAACGAGTTCGTCTAATTGGGACGTGGATGCTTATTGGAAATTATTTTTGCGTTTGGAATTGAGATCAGTTAAAAACAGTTGGTATGATCAATAAAATTTTTTGAATGTGCAATGATGTTGTGATTGTCATAGCTGCTAATGGGGGCAATATGTTTTGGCCTGGTCTTGATTGGCTGAATTTGAAAAATCCAAATTGGTTGGGTTGAGCATGTTGTGAATTATGATCTTGGGTTGTGTGTGTCAGTTTGACATAAAATTTATGGGCAGTCTTAAATTTATTGTCGAATGAGAGCTGGAGTAGATGCTTCTGTGTTCCTCTTTGCCTAAGTGGTTGAATGCTAATTTGGTTTTCAATCCTATAGATGAGAGTAGGCCTTTCTGTTTTTTTTTTTTT
>NW_014542463.1:0-1249 GCF_000741045.1 Vigna radiata var. radiata | reverse complement strand
GACTACTTGCAAAATATAGGTGCAAGAAATTTTTCAACTTGGTTAGTTTTCAAGCAAGCCATGTTTGGTGGAAAGACTTCCAAAGTTGGTACTTGGTGGAAAGATTTTTCAAATTTTTGAAACTCTTAGTTTTTGGGACTTAGAGGCTGCAATGCACTCTTTAAATCCCCAAATGACGACTAGTGTCAAAATATAGGACCAAGAAATTTTTGAACTTGGTTAGTTTTCAAGCAAACCACGTTTTGGTGGCGAGACTTGGCAAAGCTGGATCTTGGTGCCAAGATTTTGAAATTTTTGAAAGTCTTAGTTTTTGGGACTTAGAGGCTGCAATGCACTCTTTAAATCCCCAAATGACGAAAAGTGTCAAAATACAGGTGCAAGAAATTTCAGAATTTGGTTGGTTTTCAAACAAGTCATTTTTGGTCGTAAGACTTGGCAAAGTTTGTGCTTGGTGTCATGTTTTGAGAAATTTTTAACAACTTGGTTTGTTAGACTTATGGTGTGCAATACACTTTTTAAATCCCCAAATGAATACTAGTGTCAAAATATAGGTGCAAGAAATTTTTCAACTTCGCTAGTATTCAAGCAAGCCACGTTTTTGTGGCAAGACTTGGCAATGTTGGATCTTGGTGCCAAGATTTTGAAATTTTTGAAAGTCTTAGTTTTTGGGACTTAGAGGCTGCAATGCATTCTTTAAATCCCCAAATGACGACTACTGGAAAAATACAAGTGCAAGAAATTTTTAAATTTGGTTGGTTTTCAAACAAGTCATTTTTGGTGGTAAGACATGGCAAAATTGGTGCTTGGTGTAAGATTTGAGAATTTTTCAACGACTTGGTTTTGTTAGACTTATGGGCTGCAATGCCCTCTTTTAACCCCCATATGACGACTACTTGCAAAATATATGTGCAAGAAGTTTTTCAACTTGGTTAGTTTTCAAGCAAACCATGTTTGATGCCAAGACTTGCCAAAGTTGGTACTTCGCGCAAAGATTTTTTAATTTTTAAAAGTCTTAGTTTTTGGGACTTAGAGGCTGCAATACAGTTTTTAAATCCCCAAATGATGACTACTTGCAAAATACAGGTGCAAGAAATTTTTAAATTTGGTTGGTTTTGAAACAAGTCACTTTTGGTGGTAAGACTTGGCAAAGTTGGTCCTTGGTGTCAAGATTTGAGAATTTTTCAATAACTTGGTTTTGTTAGACTTATGGGCTATAATGCACTCTTTTAACCCCCATATGACGACTACT
>NW_014542462.1:0-1318 GCF_000741045.1 Vigna radiata var. radiata | reverse complement strand
AGTAAATAGGTGTAAAACGGTAAAAATAAAAAAAACATAAAGATTAATTTTGTATTTAAAAAAAATCCAAAAAAATTGGGGGGGGTGGGGGTTGGAATTGGGGAGGTACAGGAAGTAACTCCCTTTACAATTCTATTAATTTTCGGTGAAAGAAGAAAAACTGATAAAAGTGGTCAGCGTTTGCTTTTCAGCACTCCCATAATTACTAAATGCAGCGACAAATTAATAGAAAAAAACTAAGATACCTTTCCTTATTGTACCACATAATGTTGTTATAGAGAAGAATGAGAGAAAATAGTACACAGGATGAAGAAGAGAGAATGCATTTTTTCATAACACATTTTATATGTTTCGAAAAGTTCATTATGAAAAACTTCGAAATCTTATTTTGGAAAGCTTGTTCCCGAATGAGTTGAGAAATCTGAAATTTTCATTATGAAAATCACTTTTCATTAAACATTTCATATGTTCCGAAAAGTTGATTATGAGAAAATTGTGTATTATATAATTTTCAGAAAGCTTATTCCTGAAATATTATTATGAAAAGCTTGTTCTGGAAGGATTCAAAAATAAAATTCGATTCTGAAAATTTTGAAAAGTTTGTTCCAAAAATATTGTAAGACAGACAATCCATGAGTCACTTTTTACACAGGATAAAATAGTCATTTAAAAGACCCGGGGTGCGCGAAAAACTTTTGGGGATGGAGAGGAGAAAACCAAAAAGTAGATTAATCGTCTTCCTGCACTCCTTTGTTTTCTTTCTGCACCATCGAATATTTGTGTGCTTCCTATTTTACCCCGCTAATTGTATATTAAATAATTTAATAACTTCACCCATCATCGGCCATTGAATCTATTCGGATGAGAAACACAAAAAACCAACAGATTCATCAGAAAAACAAGTTTCGGATGCGGTCGGCGTTGCTTATAACGTCTCTGATGGTTGTTCCGACAAAACAAAACTGGATTCTAAACATAATCCGATTATATATATTCATATCTCCGCCATATTCCTCTTACCCACCACTTATTAGGTAGATTTAGTTTAGGATTAAACCTCTTTTTGGTCTCTAAGTTATGAGTGGATGTTCAGTTTAGTCCCCGCTTTTAAAAATGTAAACATTTGATTCTTAAGTTATAAAAAATGTATCAAATGAGTCCTTTTTTGATGTTCATGGTCAAAATACAAAGAGTAATCTAAAGTGTTGTTATTATTAAGAAACAAATCAGAGCAATCTAAAGATGTAGCAGTTGTTAAGAAACAACCAAAAACAGAAATCAGAGCAATCTAAAGATGTAGCAGTTGTTAAGAAACAAC
>NW_014542461.1:0-1445 GCF_000741045.1 Vigna radiata var. radiata | reverse complement strand
AAAGCTTGAAGACCATATGCATACTGGGCAACATTTGTACGGTCCAAGCAGTCAATGCAGTTGGTACGAAGAACTCCACTCTGAAAATGTGGTGCGTCACTACTAATATTATCTTTTTTATTCTGATGGTTAGTGTCAGTCTCTTTGTGGAGTTTCTATCTTTGGTGTTTATGTTTTTTAATTTTAGCATATAAATATTTAATACTAAAGTAAAGTTGAATCGTCTTCTATCACTTATTATTTTGGACCATGAAGGAAGGTCCGTTCATCCAAAATAATAAGTGACAGAAGAGGTTTCAGCTTTACTTTAGTATTAAATATTTATATGCTAAAATAAAAAATATAAACATCGAAGATAGAAACACAAAACATTGGAGTGGATTTCGTTTCTTTAATAAAACCCTAACTATTTAATTTCTTTAATAAAAGCAAAAACAATGCCATTTAGGGGTTGTAACATTAAAATAAAAAAGCTTCACTCCACAAGCAGAGCTCAAAGGAGGCGAGATCTGGAGCAACGAGCACGACGGCGAGCCCGAACTAGGAGAACAGAGTGCGACCATGAGCTAGGTGAATGGTGAGCACGAACCAGGTGATCAGCCAACGCGAGCCAAAGTGCGACCACGAACGGCAACTGAATGTGACAACGCCCTGAACTCAAAAGGACTTCCTCTTTCTTCATTTCTCCCTATTTCAAACTTGAAAAATCATTTCAAAATCGCAATTCTAACCGATCCCACTGGGTTCAGTTATGATTCCACTGAGTTTATTCAAAAACCGAGTTTGCTTCCGAGTTAACTTGGAAGCTAGAACTGGAAACGTAAACTCGTCTGAGTTAACGAGTTAACTCGCGAGTTTGATAACCTTGATTACTACTAAGGCCTAGCTTTCCATCGTTATCAGAAATTGTCATCAATTCATTACAGATTAAGTCCACTTCTCAATAATCCAAAACTGAAGTGAAACAAACAAAAATGAAAAGACAACCGGAAACAAACTTCAT
The DNA here is from genome assembly GCF_000741045.1 of Vigna radiata var. radiata. Lineage (NCBI taxonomy): Eukaryota > Viridiplantae > Streptophyta > Magnoliopsida > Fabales > Fabaceae > Vigna > Vigna radiata. Next base: position 442 of record NW_014542461.1, on the reverse strand, counting down.
GTTCAAAGTCCAAAAATAGATAACACAGGAAAGCTTAAGTATAGATCAAAACCTTAAGAGGTGCAAGATCAAAACAAGAAAGGACATGAATTTATTCAACAAGTTCATGATTTTCGTGGAGACTTCTAGTTCTATGTTTCTTAATTCTGGAAAGAGCATATATTAACAGTGAGGGCTCTAGAGCAGCAGGTGGTCAAATCTCATAGCAGAAGTATGAGGTGGAAAAGGTAACAGGACCCTGCATTTTTTTAATACTGGATAGACGACAACACTGGATAGTAAAAAATGTAATTCCATGTTAAGAGTTACAATTCGAAAAAAAAAAAATATGTAAAAAAACAAGAAAAACTGTATTGAATGTCAAGTAACAATTTCAATGATAGATCATACCTTCCTGTGCTAGTTCGATTACTCTTGTTGGCTCTCTTTATTATACTGGGTT
>NW_014542460.1:0-1315 GCF_000741045.1 Vigna radiata var. radiata | reverse complement strand
GATCTGACGGATAATAGGTGGGGAATCCATCGGTTAATGTTTGGGCCGATATGACTTTAATTGCCTGTAGCAGTTCTTTTCCCCTTGGATTTTCCGCTCTACAAGAAAAGCTATGGGACTTTGCGTTATAGTCCCCAGAGATTATAAATCTATTCGGCATGTTGTTAAAAAATTTGAGAAAAGCTTCCTTATTTGTGCCTGGGCAATTTGGGGGGCAGTAGACTGTTGCGATGTAAATTTCTCCAATGTTGGTGGAGACTCTGACCCCTACTGATTGGAAATTGTCAGTTTTTACGTCCAATTTTGGGTCGTAAAAATGCTTGATTGATTTTTTGATTAATAGGCCCACACCCCCTCTACAGTTATCACTGGGGTGGTCGACCTGGTAGAAAAGGTATCCGTTAGGCTTACCATAATAGTGCACCCCTTGAGCCAGGTGAGTTTCGGTTAACATAAAAATGTCGTAATCATTATCAAGTACATATGTTAGAATCTCCGCAGACCTTTTATTAACGCTATTACAATTGAAACACCCTATTTTAAGAACGTCCATTAGTCCTATTGGAGGGTCCCGGTTGGTTCATGAAACTGGCGACTGTGTTCTCCATTCTGGACATCCTATCGCATAGGTTACCAATGGTTAGCATTAACTGGTTCATCATAGATACCATGTCAGGTTGAACAAAATTGTTGGTTGTATTATTTTGAAGATTATAGTTATCTTTCTCTCTCTCATCGTTATTGATTTGGTTATTTAAATCTTTACTTTGATTTCCCTTTTTATTAGGGAGGTCAGGAAAATTTCTAGAATTTTTTTGAATATTTTTGAAGGCATCACTGAATGAAGTACCTGGTTTTAAAGTAGATTTTGCTGGCTGGACTTGTTTTCTAGTTCTAATGTCAGTTTTTTCACTGATTTTCTTTTTTAAGATTTCTTTCCTTTGCGAAGAAATAATTTTGGCAACTGGACAACCCAAGTAGTTGGCAGGATGCTTTTGCATGCAATTTGCGCACTTGGGTTCATCAAGCCATTTGGGTTTTGAGCATAAATGTGTCAGGTGACCCTCCCCACATTTGACACATTTAGGGGGGAAATAACAAAAGTTAGTTGTGTGCAAAAACGACTGGCATTTTCGACACTGGACTGGTATCTTGGGGTCGTTCGGTGGTACGGGTACTACGGAGACCCTAACGTTAGCTATAGTTTTAATTTGGAATATTTTTTCCATGCTATCCCCGTGTTCAAAGCCAATTTGGAACTCGTTTATGGGGACTAATTGGTTAATTGTGGTTTGTAATTTTGGGGCAGGTTGAG
>NW_014542459.1:0-1791 GCF_000741045.1 Vigna radiata var. radiata | reverse complement strand
CCCAGCTTTGACTTGCTCCGTATTGATGACCGTATAATTGATGATAGGCTGGATATCCAGGTGGTCCAATTGCTGGTACTGGGGGAGGAGCCGAGGCTGGATATCCAGGTGGTCCAATTGCTGGTAGTGGGGGAGGAGCCGGGGCAAGGTAGCGTACAATTTCCATGATTATCAAATCATCTGATTTCCCATTTACTGAAACATAATATCATATGTAAAAAACATGAGGATCTACATGGTAAAAGGAGAGAAATTAAGTACTTTGATTAACCTCAGACTTTCAATAGATAGTATCACATGTAATAGAAGTGCCATAAAGTTGTTCTTATTAAATTATAAATTGAAACCCTTCCTTATTCAATAAAAAAGTATGACTCAATTTTATCTTAAACACAGTTTTCCAAGATGCATCATACTTATACGGAGTTAAACAGAACGGAACCAAGCCACATTGGGATTGAATCGAGGAAAAGAGCCTTAAAATTTCCCTTCTGCATACGACTCAATATAAAAGATATAAAAGTAACTTCAAGTTCAAGCAGTGGTCGAGTTCAAAACCACTCATAACATAACAACTTTTTCCAAAATGCGGGTTGGCTCCTTTCTGCTCAACACAGTCCATTTCACACCCCATTTCTGAAATTCGACTCTCACATCATACAGAAAAAATGATGGAATCAAAGCAACTACTGTTATCGAGCATTTTCTTCCTCAGAACGAACATGAATGAATTACTGTTACTCACAAATCATGCCGGAAATGACCGCGTATGGGGCCTGCTTGACGTTGTACATTTTTCTTAAATTTTCTTTAACCTTCTCCACCCGCATTGAATGCAGGTCTCCTGGGGAACCCTGAGAAAAAGGATACGAATAAATTAATGTCATGAGACCTACATATTATTCTTCCACATGCTTTCATTAATGTTAGCTTTTCCTAATTCCTAAAAACCCATTCCAATACATAATACATAATTTTTTATTCTCATTTGGACTTCCTCAAAAAGAAGATTGGCGAACCTCTCATCAAAACAGAACATCATTCAACAGAAATTTATTTGGTAACCAAACAGCCAAATTTTGAATAACTCACTTTTCGTTGAACATAACATTTGTGTAATAACTCCCACAACATGACAATCTTATCCAAGGAATTAAGAAAAATAATTACTTAAACTACGATTTCATCTTTGGGCACAAGAGAAAAGTTCTGGCTGAATTTGCTTTCCTGATTTCTCTTTGGTTCCACATTGATGGTTCCAAGTGTTTCACGACCAAGGAACTTCATTTCTATCATGGCAAAAAGATAAAGACTAACCCCTGTAAAGAACATGGATCAACTGGATTGCATTTTGCAAAAAGGAACCACTAGCATTGCAATGATGCTAAGATTGTGCAACTTCATCATGCAATTAAATTGCGGAAATTGTGAAAAACTGTGAAATTTAGACGGTAATTTTTGTCTTAAATTTACAGTTTTTAGCGAGTAAAATAGAAACTATTAAGGGATAATCGTGGTTTTCCTCCAAGACAAAAGAAGTTGCACATTCTTAGCAACATTGCAATGCTAGTGGTTCCTTTTTGCAAAATGCAATCCAACTGTCATTGTAGCCCTGAGAATTTAATCTGGTCTTCTGTATAAACTGCAAACCTCCAAAAAACAATGGCTGTCAATGAAACTCTTCCACTTTCCAAGCCTTACTATTGCTACATCTGTAGACATCAAGATCCCCAGAATCGGTGGTGCCGTTATCTCTAAATTCCAGTGAAATCCAACTCAATTTTCGAATAA
>NW_014542458.1:0-1758 GCF_000741045.1 Vigna radiata var. radiata | reverse complement strand
ATCATCATATCATCATCATCATCATCATCATCATCATATTATAATCATCATCATCATCTTCATCATCATCATCATCATCATCATCATCATCATCTTCATCATCATCATCATCATCATCATCAACATCATCATCATCATCATTATTATTATCACATCATTATCATGCTCCTCCTCCTCAACATCATCAACATCATCATCATTGTCATCATCATCATATCATCGTCATTATCATCATATCATAATCATCATCATCATCATCATATCATCATCCTCATCATCATCATCGTCATAATTATCATCATCATCATTGTCGTCGTCGTCGTCATCATGTTCGTCGTCGTCGTCATCATCATCATCATATCATATCATAATATTCATCATCATCATCTTCATCATCATATCATATCATAATCTTCATCATAATGAACATCATCATCATCATCATATCATTATTGTCATCATCATGATCATCATCATAATCATCATCATCATCATCCTATCAATATCATCACCACCACCATCATCATCATCAACATCATCACCATCATCATCATCATCATCTTGATCATCATCATCATCATTATCAACATAATCAACATCATATTATCATCATCATCAGCATCCTCATCATCATCATCATCATCATCATATCATCATATTATCAACTTCATCATCATCATTATCATCATCATGATCATATCATCATAAACATGATCATTATCATGATCATCTTCATCATCATATCTCTATCATCATCATTATTATCATCATCATCATCATCACATCATTATTGTCATCATCATCATCATCATCATCATCATATCATCATATTATCATCTTCATCACCATCATCATCATCATTATCATCATCATGATCATATCATCATAATCATCATCATTATCATGATCATCATCATCATCATATCTCTATCATCATCATTATTCTCATCATCATCATCATCAGCATCATCATATCATGATCATCATAATCATCATCATCATATCATCATCTTCATCATCATCATCATCCTCACCATCATCATCTCATCATCATCACATCATCATCATCGTCGTCGTCATCATCATCACATCATGATCATCATAATCATCATCATCATCAACATCATCACCATCAACTTCATTCACCATCACCATCATCATCATATCATCATGATCATCATCATCATCATCATCACCATATCATCATCATCATCATCATCATATCATAATTATCATCATCATCATGATCATGATCATCATCATCATCATCAACATCATCATGATCATCATTATCATATCATCATCAACATCATCATCATCTTCTTCATTATCATAATCATCATCATCATCAACATCATCATCATCATCACATCATGATCATCATCATCACCATCATCATCATATCATTATCATCGTCATCGTCATCATCATATCACTATCTTCATCATCATCATCATCATCATCATCATCATCATCATCAGTAGCATCATATCATGATCGTCGTCGTCGTCGTCGTCATCATCGTCATCATCGTCACCATCATCATCACCATCATCATGATTATCATCATATCCTAATCATCATCACCATATCATCATCATCATCATAATCATCATCATCAGTATATCATAATCATCATCATCTCCATCGTCATCATCATCATCATCATCATCTTCATCATCATCATCATCAACAACATCATCAACATCATATTATGATCATCATCAACTTCATTCATTCATCATCATCATCATCATC
>NW_014542457.1:0-1791 GCF_000741045.1 Vigna radiata var. radiata | reverse complement strand
AGGATATTAGAATTATTTAAAAGCAATTTGTAGAAATTAAATGTAGTAGGAAAGTCTTAAAAACTTTGTAAAACTTGTATTTTTACTGAAATAATCGATTATGGAGAAGTAATAATCGATTATCACAAGTCTTTCAAGAATAATCGATTATCATTTCATATAATCAATTATCACATTTTGAAAAACCTGTAACGGACTTGAATAATCGATTATCACTTTCAATAATCGATTATTTGTGTCATGGCGGTAAAGTTTATTCGTCTTGATTTTTATCGCTTCTATGGATTTCAATTTCCAGATCTCTTTGCTGGTCAAGGTCTCACACATTTGGTGGAGCAAAAAGGTTGTATTTATCCTAATCTCATAAGAGTTTTCTACTTCAACTTGAGATATCATGATGGGATCATATCCACTAAAGTAAAGGGAATCCGCATAATTTTGGATGATGATGTGTGGACAAATGTCGCCCAACTTACCATCTACGATGATGTTGCGAAGGTTCATCTTGGAATTTCTGACTTCAACCGACTGATGGTCTTTCAATCCTTCTTGCGCCATCCTAAACAACAGACCAACTGAAGGCAGCTTCTTGTTGGTGGATTCAAAGTTGAAGAGAGGATGATTTACTACTTAATCGTATGGCTTCTGTGTCCTAGAGCAACCAACCATGCTCAATGCTCTGAGCATGATCTGCTTCTTTTGTATGGGATCCTAAATCACATACACATTGATTGGCCTGCTCTCATTTCTGACACATTTGTAAAAGCTAAGAAGTCTCATTCTTATCATTTTCCTTATGCTCTTCTCATTTCTAGAATTTTAGAATATAAAGGAGTGAATGTTGAAGGAGAACATGTTCAAACCATTCAAGCCATTGGATCTGAGATTGGTGACACCACTTTTAGGCAAATGAGATTTGTCGCTCGGGGAAATGCCATTATTAATAAAGATGATGCTCATTCCGATGATGATGAAGAAGGTGACATGGATACACACATGGCTGACCCAATAAGTGTTGCTGCCCCTTCTGATGCTGGACCATCCAACATACCCTCCTCATCCTCAACTTCTATGGAAGAACACTTTGCAAGATTATCTAAACAATTAGAGGATATGAGTCTAGCACAGACAACACACTTTGAAGAGATTTATGAGTGGCAGCAATCTATTGATGAATACATGGTTGATCAATTTCTTGATCTTGATGTTCGCCTAACTAACATCAAGAATCATCTCAACATTCAACCTCCAAAGAGATCCCTTAGTCCTGAATTTTAGAAATAGGCCTCTAAGTTGATTGTTTGTTGGGTTATTTTCTCTATGTTTTAATTATCTCTTTTGTGATGCTCTTTATGAAGTTAATGTAATCCTTCTCTTATGAATAAAATGATCTTTTCTGTTACTTTTATGCATACATCGTATATTTAAGGGGGAGATCTTTACATTAATCTTTTTGCTTATGATAAAAAAGGGGGAGAAATATAATTTTAGGGGGAGAAGTATAATAAAAAGTGATACAGGTTTTCCTAACTTTGTTGTTGTCTGTTAGCTTGTATGTTTTGCAAGTAAGCCAAAGTTTCTTTTAAAATTGAATTTTTGATCATCATCAAAAAGGGAGAGATTGTTACCAATAAGAAGTATTAGTAAATCTTGAAGAAATTTTTTTTGATGATGTTGCAAGAGGTTTTACTTGAAGAGGATATTAGAATTATTTAAAAGCAATTTGTAGAAATTAAATGTAGTAGGAAAGTCTTAAAAACTTTGTAAAACTTGTATTTTTACTGAAATAAT
>NW_014542456.1:0-1789 GCF_000741045.1 Vigna radiata var. radiata | reverse complement strand
GAGAAAGCATGATTATGTGAGGTATTGAGCTTCAGAGTTTTATTATTGTGTGCACTGTTTACAGGGAATCATGAATGGTATTGACTTAATCTTGATAATTGATTGAATTGCATGTGTATGCCATATGATCAAGGCCATGCTTGGAAAACCCTTACTTAGCCAAATTTTCACCCAAAGAACTTTAAATGATATACCCTTTTCAAACCTTGACCTTAAACAGTATGAAAACCCTTGTTTGAATTTATTTACCTTGAGTTTGGGTTGAGAATAATTTTATGTGTTGAAAAGGTTCAAGTTTGGGGTTGAATGGGGAAAGTGAAAGGCAAAAGAAAAAGAAAAGAATTGAGTTCAAAGAATAAAAAAAAAAGAAAAAATGCATGTGAAAAGAAAAGAAGAGAAGAAAAAATAAAAAAAACATGTAAAGTGAACTTAATGTAAAATGAAAAAGGGAAAAAGTTGGGAATGAATGAGATTGGTTAAAAAGAGAGTGTGCTTGAACTTTGAATAATGATTTAAACTCTCTTAACTCAAGGACCTTGTATTCCAGAAAAACTAATTTTTCTTGATAGCCCAGCCACAATACAAGCCTTGGAAAAAGTCCTTGTGATGACATGTGTATGTAAAGATGTTGATTGGTTTAGATGAATGAAAATATTGTTTTATGTGATATTTTGAACAGTCGAGAGTAGAGTGACCTCCTAAACACTTGAGTGATTGAGTGAAACACTTGCTTGGTGAGAATTGTTAAATCCATGTTTACATCTATGCTTAGTTGATTGATCATTCATAAACAAAACATCTTGTGGAAAAAGATTGATTATGTGAATTAAGTTGGATTGAAAGCATGCATGCATCTTTGTAGGATTCCACTGAAATCTGAATTGTATAATAATTTGTCATGAGAAAAAGGAATTTTGAAAAGAGTGAATTATTTGATGAAAAAGTAGAAAAGCCAAGTTTTGTCTTGTTTGCTTGAGGACAAGCAAAGTTCTAAGTTTGGGGTTGCGATAACGGTCTAAAAACGGTTATTTTTATGCTTAAATTTGATAGTAAAACACATGCTTTATGGCTAAGAATGAGCTTTAAATCAAGTAAAACACTTAGTTGTGTCTTGTGAAGTCAATAGTTGGTTTTAGAGATATTATGCTTTTTTTACACTGTTTTGCAATGTTTTTAGATGAATTAAAGATGGAAGTGAAGTAAGGTGGACTTAGACCCATGAAAGAAGGAGAAAAATGATGAAAAGAAGGGTCAAGCAAGCCGCTGAGCGCCAAAATGGTCCGCTGAGTGCTCAGAGCGATTAGAGGGAAACCGCTCAGCAGCAAAACTGACCGCTGAGCGGTCAAAGCGGCACAAGGCAAACCGCTGAGCGGTGAATTTAGGCGCCTGGGCGGTTGTCTGTTTTTTTTAGCTAGATTCTGTAAATCTTTTTGTAATCTTTTTGTTATCTTTTTGGGCTTATATATAGCCCCAGTGCAAATTAGAAGGGAAATCTTTTGGCAGAGGAAGACGACACAACATTCTTTTCACCCCTTGGAGGAGGATTTTGGATGTGGGAGCTCCAACCTACCAAATCTAGGGTTTATCTTTTCCATTCTTTTATCATATTTCATCTAGTTTCACCATGATTATGGTGAACTAAACCCTTTGTTGTTGGGGAACAATGTAATCTTTTGAANCTCTCATATATTCAAATTCTTATTTATTTCATATGCTTGTCATATACTTATTTATCAATTGTTGGGTTCTCATCTTTGCTTTAATGCTTATATTGTTTAACTCTTTCATT
>NW_014542455.1:0-1788 GCF_000741045.1 Vigna radiata var. radiata | reverse complement strand
GGAAGCACTCATAAAAACCCAATTCTGTGGACACCCTTATACCTTCCAACCACTACTAAGTTCAGCCAAAACTCCTTCGTCATCAAAATCAAACATCCAAGTGAGGGTCCTTCAAATAATTTATCCATATGAGGTCTGACCCCTCAATGGGGAGCTCTGTTTCCAGGGCATGGAAGCAACGTTGATCTTTCGGTACAAATTCTTGGTTATCCACTGGTAATCGATTACAGCCTTCATGTAATCGATTACAAGAGGACCTAAGTGCCTATCTTAGTCTTCCTCACGACACCACTTGGAAGCACGCATAAAAACCCAATTCTTTGGACACCCTTATACCTTCCAACCACTACTATGTTCAGCCAAAACTCCTTCGTCATCAAAATCAAACAACCAAGTGAGGGTCCTCCAAATAATTTCTCCAAATAAGGTCTAACCCTTCAATGTGGAGCTCTGTTTCCATGGCATGGGAGCAACGGTGAACTTTCGGTACAAATTCGTCTTTATCCACTGGTAATCGATTACAACCTTCATGTTATCGTTTACACAAGCACCTAAGTGCCTATCTTACTCTTTCTCACGACACCACTTGGAATCACTCATAAAAACCCAATTCTGTGGACACCCTTATACCTTCCAACCACTACTAAGTTCAGCCAAAACTCCTTCATCATCAAAATCAAACAACCAAGTGAAGGTCCTTCGAATAATTTCTACAAATGACGTCCGAGCCCTCAATGAGGAACTCTGTTTCCAGGGCATGGGAGCAACGATGAACTTTCGGTAAAAATTTGTGTTTATCCACTGGTAATCGATTACAACCTTCATGTAATTTATTACACAAGCATCTAGGTGCGTATCTTACTCTTCCTCAAGACACCACTTGGAAGCACTCATAAAAACCCAATTCGGAAGACACCCTTTTATCTTCAACCACTACTAATTTCAGCCAAAACTCCTTCGTCATCAAAATCAAAAAACGAAGTGAGGGTCCTTCAAATAATTTCTCCATATGTGGTCCGACCCCTCATTGGGGAGCTCTGTTTCCAGGGCATGTGAGCAACGATGAAATTTCGGTACAAATTTGTGTTTGTCCACTAGTAATCGATTACAGCCTGCATGTAATCGATTACACAAGAACCTAAGTGTCTATCTTACTCTTCCTCACGACACCACTTGGAAGGACTCATAAAAACCCAATTTTGTGGACACCCTTATACATTCCAACCACTACTAAGTTCAGCGAAAACTCCTTCGTCATCAAAATCAAACAACCAAGTGAGGGTCCCTCAAATAATTTCTCCAAACGAGGTCCGACCCTTCAATGGGGAGCTCTATTTCCAGGGCATGGGAGCAACGATGAACTTTCGGTACAAATTCGTGCTTATCCACAGGTAATCGATTACAACCTTCATGTTATCGATTACACAAGCACCTAAGTGCCTATCTTACTCTTTCTCACGACACCACTTGGAAGCACTCATAAAAACCCAATTCTGTGGACACCCTTATACCTTTCAACCACTACTAAGTTCAGCCAAAACTCCTTCGTCATCAAAATCAAACAACCAAGTGAAGGTCCTTCGAATAATTTCTCCAAATGAGGTCCGACCCCTCAATGGGGAGCTCTGTTTCTAGGGCATGGNAGCAACGATGAACTTTCGGTAAAAATTCGTGTTTATCCATTGGTAATCGATTACAGCCTTAATGTAATTGATTACACAAGCACCTAGGTGCCTATCTTACTCTTCCTCACGACACCACTTGGAAGCACTCATAAAAGCCCAATTC
>NW_014542454.1:0-1778 GCF_000741045.1 Vigna radiata var. radiata | reverse complement strand
TTCTCTAATCTTTTCCAATTTTAATTTCTTTTCCATTCTCTTAAATGTCATTTAGAATATTCTCTCTAGGTATGCACTTCCCCATCATGTGGTATCATGAGCCTTAGGTTTTTGATCTCTTAGGAATTGCATGCTAGAGTAGAATAGCTTACATATATGTTCATTTTCGCTCAGCCAAAATTTTTTCGCCTAGCGCAGCGTGAATTTTGTGTCAAATTGTATGATTTAGTTTAGCTTCATTTCTTGTCCGTTTTCCATGAAATTTTTTTTAAAAGTTTCGTCTGGATGTCTATTTTCATATAAATTTTTACTTTGTTATAATTCGTTATGTGTTGTTCCCAGTATATTTTTTTCTCCACTGTGTCCATCCAGTATTCTGCTGTTGAATTAATACTCCACTGTTTTGCTTTGTTGTTGGCTGTTTGGACTTTGTTATGGCTGGAATTACTCACTGGACGTTGCTACACCCTCCCAACACTCTTAAGCAAGGATTAAAGACTTCAAATCAATGCTTAGAGGGGCTGAACCGTTGCTGTCCAGAGCCTTGTGCAAGTAGACATTTCTTCAAACAGCAATTATGCTATTGGAGGTCTTCAACAAGTAGGTGTCCTTATTCCATTTTGTTTGTTGTTCCAGCTTTAATTTCTTGTCTTGGCTGGATTGTATGCGTCTTTTCTTGCTTATTAGCTTTGAATTGAGTCATATATTTGTTCCTCTTTAGGAGTTTTCTAGAGTAATTTTCTGAAATTGCATAGCTAAGAGTATTTTTTACATCTCCATGTTTGTGTGCTGAATTGAGCATGATCATCATTGGATTTAAGCGTGTGAACCTTGCTTATTTGTTCTGTATAAATAGAGGCTATAAACCATTACAATTGTGCTTCCAATCAAACACATTTTCTTCATTAAAGTGGCTTGGCCGAGACATTTTACCAAGTGCTGTTTGCTGTATCAAAATAAAATCAACAAAAAAATGGGTTGCTGTTTGGTGTGTTTGGCCGAGAGTTTTCTCATTGATTGGTGTGTTTGATTGCTTCATTTAGAGCCTCTTTTTCATCTCCAATACAGAATATTTTGGTTTGAGGTTTGCCAAAATTATTTCCAGCATTAATTCGGTCTTGCTCTTCATGTATGCGTAGCATGTTGATGTGATTTTGCTCCTTAGTTGTGTTAATTTTCTTTGCTGTCTTGTTCATTTTGTGCCACTGTTTTGACTCCATTTTCTTGCTGTTTTGTCTTCATAAAATCATTAAATTGTTGCCTCCTTGTTTTTGTGCCAAGTTTCTTGATTTTTAGGTTCTATTTTCATCATTTGTCTTGTAGTTTTCATTCATTTTTTGGCTTCTACCATGTGCTGTCTTGATTTGGCTTCTTTGCATTGAGGGTGGATTGTACATCTTTCCATTTGCTTTGGACTTGAGTTGGTGCTCTCAAAGTGGACTTTTGAGACATTTTACTATCTTAAAAGAAGGGTGTTGCCCTTTCCTTGTTCTTTGAGACACTTGTCGTGAGTTTTGAACCATTTCATTGCTTTATTTGAGTGAAACCGTGACCAATTTTGTGGTTGTTGTATTGCTGTGATTTTTCATTGGTTCTAACCTGTTTTTGGTGTTAGTTTTTTGTGGTTGTTGCCTTACCATGTCTGCAGGTTCCAGTCGTGCTTCATTTCATGGAGATAGCCCCCATGGAAGTCCTTCTAGCAAGTTTGATGTGATGAAGGCTTTCCAACAAATGCAACATCAACTTGATGCCATGAGCAAGCGGTTAGACTCGGAAAC
>NW_014542453.1:0-1785 GCF_000741045.1 Vigna radiata var. radiata | reverse complement strand
CAGGCCAAAAAAGGAAACCCAAAAATACTAAAATATGTTGGATTGATAAAGATTTCAGAGTTTATAAGTTCTTAAGAACAGTGTAGAAGGTCATATTCGACTAACTTTAACTGTTTATATTTTGTTTTGGATGAATTAGATTTCAGACTTCATTTTTCTTCTTGTTGTCCATTTAAGGTTGTTTTCCAACTTTTGTCATTGTTTGTTGACTAAGTCAATTTAGTTAGTAAATCTGGATTACTTTACTGAAGGTTGATTATTTATTTTTGTTGGATTCACAGTGATGGATTGCACAACAAATGAAGATTATAAAAATGTAAGTACATTAACTGTTTTGACAATTAATATCTTTGATTGAAAACAATTTTGTCGTAGTTATTTGGTTTGATAATGCTTTATAGTTGCGAGTGCGGGTTTGGAGTGATACAAAAGCTATAGTCCACATTAATGNGATATTACGAGAAATTGATAGACAACGTATCGAGTGCACTCCATTCAAGTGGTGTCTTCAAATCAACTATCCAATTGAGTTCTGCAATCCTCTTTTCAAGGAAATGCTAATACGTTGGGTTGGGCGAAATGATTGTTTTGTTTTAAAGNAAACCCTTGTGCCATTTANAGTTGCTGATGTGTGCATAGGATTAGGGTTGGGTGTGGGTGGTATAGACGTCACTTTTGATGANGAGTTAGTTGGTGTTGTTTGTCAAGGATTTTGTTCGAATTCTTTTACTGTTAAAGATGTCATTCGTAGGATAGAGTTGTTAATTGAAAACAACATCATGGATGTTGATTCTGTCTGTCGGTTGTATATTTTACTTTGTTTCACTGTTTTTTACTTCCCTAGACATTCAAAGGCAATTACNAACATGCCTTTTACATGTTTGGATAACATTGATAATTTGTATCAATATAATTGGGCAAAAGCTGTTCACACNTATGTGGTAAATAGTTTAGAAAATGCTTTAAGGATGTTAAAGCAATGTGTCATCAAGGACTCCTTAAGCCTTAGTGGCAATGTTGCAGTGTTGCAGGTAAGAAATTTAATGTATCATTCTCATTTTATGTTGTTGGAAATATGTTTATTATATAATTATCATTTTGGTTATTGTATGTTTATTAGCTTTGGACCGTTGAACGTTTGGGATTAACGGATGGTCCAAATGAGATTGTTTTCCCAAGAATATTAAAATGGCCTACGCTTAAGATGAGGTCAAACAAAATACAAGACTTGTTTAAGAAGAAGGATGTAAGTTAATTGTTATTTAAATGTTGCATTTTATTCAAATGTTGTTCCTTTTTTCTTTTTGCAGGATGAACTCTAGTATTTTAGGGAGCAATATGTATTCAATGGATTTTGGATGATGCCAACGTCCGAAGGAAGCAAGTCTTGGAAAATCTAGGCATCTTGTAAATATTTTGGTCAAATTGTCATTTGGTGTTTGTTTACAACTTTCACAATATGTAGCATGAAGGAAGTAAACTGAACTAGATTGAATGCTACAATTAGTTTTGTTGTGGACTGTGGATTAAGAACCTTGCTGAAGGGGTGAGTGGAATTTTATGTTTAATTTGTTGATGTAAGTGGAATTTTTCTTGTAATATATAAGTCAAACAACAAATTTNGACATGTTTTAGTTCTTCAATTGTACAAAATGATGTGTACGAAATCCTTACCTGAAGTACCCAATTATTAAGCCTATGGTACCACTTTTTTTCCATCAATTATAATTGTATTATTAATGGATCTTGTGGTCACGTGGTTCATCATACATTGTTTGGAAATAG
>NW_014542452.1:0-1785 GCF_000741045.1 Vigna radiata var. radiata | reverse complement strand
AGTTGCAATCTGATTGCTGGAATTTATTTGAACCCAAAGAAAAATGTTGCTGAATAAATGTGAAGATAGAAGAGGAGGGATGCCCAAGTTTATGGTGCCATGAAGCAGAGGAGTCTATGCGGACAGAGTGGACTGACGGAGAGTTGGCTGGCCAGAGATAGAGTCCATCCACACATGAGCCATTATGGGTTATTTGACATGTCTGCAAGTCCTTAACATAAAAAGAGTTTGGCAAGAAAACAACAGCAGAGTTAGTTTGTTTGGTGAGTTGAGAGACAAAAAGGATTTTTTGTTGCATGGAAGGAACACACAAAGTGTGGGAGAGGGATAAATCATTAAGTAAAGGTGTTCCAGAATGAGTGATGTTTAAACCTGAACCGTTGCCCATAAACAATGAGTCTAGACCCGTGTACGGATGATGAAGCGCTAGATTGTCAAGATCATTGGTGACGTGATGCGTCGCTCCACTATCAACCAAAAAATTATTTTGAGAAGTGTCAACAATTGCAGTATGAACCTGAACCTGTCTAGGGTTAGCAGAGGAGGAACGAGGAGGCATCGGGACACCAGGGTGTTGCTACTTGAAGGTGTGACACTGAGACAGAAAATGGCCCTTGACATTGCACCATTGACACCGACCAAGAAGCGGTTTGTGATTGCCAGGGCGTGAGGATGATGATGCAGAAAATTGTCTAGATCGAGTTTTATCATAATGGTTGGGTCGAGTCTGTGCATTCAAGGCTGTCATGGGAGCAGGAACCTGTCGTTGAGCAGCAACAAGGGAGAGTTCTTGAATGAGAAGCTTCTCGAGGAGGTCATNAAAAAGAATGGGAGTGTCCCTTGCATTGACGTCGTCAATGACAGCTCTATAACCATCGTCGAGGCCACGCAAGACATGGTCAGTCATGTCTTCAACGGAGACAGGAGAGCCGAGTGAGGCAAGGAGATCTGCAGTTTGCTTCAGAGAATGCATGTAGGTGGTGATGGACTGGGTACCTTTGGACGCCGTGTGGAGACGCTCCTTTAACTGCTTGAGGTGGCTACGAGATGCCTTGGCATAGGTGCGTTGGAGAAGAGTCCAGAGATCATGTGATGTCGTTGTTTGAGACACCAGGGATGCCACTTCAAGGGAGAGAGTGGTGAGGAGAGCACCGTATATAAGACGGTCCTGTCGACGCCAGGTTTGATAAGCAGGATTTGGAGTTGGGGGTACACCGGTGGTGGAGATCGTCATCGGCGGCGCAGGAAAGGATCCATTTGGATATTTGAGAAGATCATAGCCATCAAGAAGAGCTTCAACTTGAAGTTTCCAAGTGAGGTAATTTGAGGGTAGAAGCTTGGTGACACTGTTAAGGGTGATGCAAGTGAATGGTTTTGATGGCTCATGAGGGTTGCTAATAGATGAAGAGTTGTTGTTGGCCATGGGAGGCAAAAAGAAAGGAAGGAGTGACGTCCTGTGTTGAGGAAAAAAAAAACAAAGAAACGAAGAGGATCGTTTTAGGCTGATACCATATAGAAAGTATTTGAAATGAATTGATTTGATCATTGGATTACAATAGTATAAATATACAAATTGATAACCCAATTTGAAAGAGTTAAAAAGAAATAAACTATACCAATCTAATATCAATTATTGTAATATCAATTATAATAATTGATATTTTAATATCAATTATTGTAATATCAATTATAATAATTGATATTTTAATATCAATTATTATAATATCAATAATTGATATCAATCATAATAATTGATATTTTAATATCAATTATTATAATATCAAT
>NW_014542451.1:0-1784 GCF_000741045.1 Vigna radiata var. radiata | reverse complement strand
ATCAGAGAAGGAGAAGGGAATGCTCGGGGGAGGAACGAGAGCGAAGACGAAAGGGGGAAAAATTAAGCGCATTAGATGGAATATTGGAGGAACGAATGGCAGCAAGGGAGCCGTCAATGGATGGACGCAAGGCGGAGATGGAGTCGTCAAGGGAGGAAATGAAGGCGAAAAAGACGGCAATTCAACAAGACTCGACAGCCACATGCCAGGATTTTCAAGAAGTGAGGCGATTATCGGGGGGACGACACCGCATTCAAGGGGAACAATCCGACGACAGCTCCGTTAATGAGAATCAGCGGCGAGGAGAGGAGGAAGACGGAGGAAGAGGTGTCGAAATTCAACCAGAGGGGCAGAAACAGTGGCGGAAACAGGTGACGCTACCCATCTTCGAGGGGATCAATCCCCTGAACTGGCTCCATCACGCAAAGATATTTTTTGAACTTCGAGGAACAGCGGAGGAGGAGAAAGTGCGACTCGCGTGCATGAACATGGAGGGCAGTGCGGGGTTCTGGGTCAGAGTCTGGAAGGAGAAAGCCAAGAATCGTTCTTGGGATGGGTTGAAGGAAGCGCTGATAATAAGGTTCGGAACCGCTGTTGAGCGGTTGGCGGCTTTCAAACGGAAGGAAGCGAACGGTTCGAAAGTGAACGAAAGAGAACCACCGACTCCGAACGTGAGAGGACGGGAGGAACCGAACGGTCGTACATTGACATTCAAAGGCCGAACGGTTGAAGGCAGCGAGAAGGAACCCGTTAGCTCCATTTTTATCGAGCAGTCAGAGGATAAAGAGGTGGAGACGGAGGAAGCTGAGACTGAAATATACCAGAAACAGAGGGAGAGGCCCGCTTTATCGGCTGGAGGTTTCACTCAGCCACAAATGATGAAGCCGAACAGGGTGATTGGGGGCCGAACGGGTATGAATTTTGAGCTCGGAGAAGTAGCGGTCATCCGTGGTGTGGAGTGTCTATCGAAACTCGGGAAGATGACGGTGGATTGGAGCAAGTTGAAGATGACGGAGATAATAGTGCAGAGGAACTCTACTCTGGAAAGAAGAGTGGCGGGCCCCAGGGCTTTAGTAAAAATGGATGAAGTGGCAGCGGGGCTATTGGTATTGGGCTCAATTGAGTCCAGAGAAAGCAGCCTCTATTATTTGGGCGTCATCGACAAACTAAAAAGGGAGATAGAGTTTTTATTGAACAAGCATGAGATGGTGTTTTGTGAACCCGTAGGGCTGCCACCTAACGGAGAGAGGGTCACAAGGATGCTGAGAATGCAGTTTTTAAAGAGGTCGAGAAGAAGAAGGAAGAGGAGGAAGCAAAGGATGATCCAGTTGACCTCGATGCTGAGGGAGAAGATGAAGAAGCTTTCACATTTTTTCTACAGCTCTAGTTCTGCTCCGACAATGGCGATGACGTTTAGGGTGCGAAACTTTGACCTCCGCCCTCTCATTCTTTCATCTCTCTTGACTATCACCTCTGCCAAGGTATTCATCGGGGAGCCATTATCACCCAAACCTCCAAACCTGAATTGGAGGGCTATTACCAGAGGGTTCCATTCTTATGGGTACACGATGATGAGGAGGAGTCATGCGATCAAGTCTTCCATTTCCAACCTTGAGGACAAGGTTGTTTGGAAGGGGGGTGTAATGTTAGGATATAGGATGATATAAATAGAGTTCTTTTACCGAGTAGGGGGGAGGAATTTTCTTACTATTTTGTAAACAGGTCTTGGACTTTGTTGAGGGGGATTAGGCCTCCGCTAGGGCTAAGAGGGGGATTAGGCCTCC
>NW_014542450.1:0-1782 GCF_000741045.1 Vigna radiata var. radiata | reverse complement strand
TATGAGATGTTGGTCATGATAAATGTTGTTGTTAGAAACGAAGATATTCATGTCGAATTTAGAGAGTACATGACGTTATCTATGCATGGGAAAGAGAATTAAGTTAGTGTTGATAAACGTTGTTGTTTCAAATGTACATATTCACGTTGAATTTGGACACTACTCGATGTCTAATTTATATGGGAAAAGACAGTTTGTTGATTATGATAAGGAAAATGTTACTTTAACACCCAATTTTGACACTCTTTTGACACTAGGCAGGTGTCATTGCCTGATTGGGTGGTTTTTAATTTTTGAAAAATGACATTGTTAAATCTGCTGAGGGGCAAAGATGGAATAAGTGAGGGGCAAAGATGGAATGTTGGGTGTGGGGTTTTAGTTTTGGCGGTCTCTTTCATTTTTCATTTTCGTGCTCTCTGACTTCTCTCATCTCCCTACGTCTCTTCGTCGGCCTCCTTCTCCAAGTTTTCTTAGGCGTTGTCATTGCGAAAGGTTCTTCTCGTTCTCGGACCATCATTGTCGTTGTGGGTGTCTGGCGAAACCTCTTTCGTGTCGTTATCGTTGTCGGAGCCTTCTCGTTCTTGGACCATCACTTTAGTGGTTTGGGTTTTTCTCAAGCGTTGTCATTGTGAAAGGTTGTTGTCGTTCTTGGACCATCATTGTCGTTGTGGGTGTCAGGGGAAACCTCTTTCATGTCGTTATCGTCGTCGGAGCATTCTCGTTCTCGGACCATCACTTTAGTGGTTTGGGTGGTGATTTGCTTTTCGAGTAAGTGCAAGAATGGACCTTTTCTAATCTGGTTTTTAATAAAGAGGTATTTATTTTTAGGTTTAATCATTCACCAAGTCCCTATTTTCGCGTAGAATCTCAATTTAGTCCCTTTTTTTTCGTTTTCTCAATTGGATCCTAATTTTTCAAAAATTGTATCAATCAGCTCCTTTCCGTTAAATTGGGGGTAACAGTGTTAAGTCTGTTTGTGACGTGGAGGCAGTTGTCAGTTGCTTATATCCATGTGGATAATTGAATTTTTTTAATTGTGTAAAAACATAGTGTTAAACAGAAATGTGGATTGGGTTTTGGATTATTCGAATTAGGGATTGAAAGTGGAATAAATTTCTTCTGCTAGGGTTCACCCAAAGTGTAAGTCATTTCAGAATTTGGGGTCTTCTGAGTTTGTTGTGAGTTTTTCTAAGGTTCTTTTAGGGTTTAATCGAAAGTTCACCTTGAAGATGCATTCCTGCTCGTCTTCGTCCTACAGTGGGTGGTGGAAGGAAGACGTCGTTGGAGGTGGTCGAGGGGGATGTAGGCATGGTGGTTCGTTTTGCTATTGTGGGATGAAGTGTGTTGTCAGAACTGCAAAAACAATTAAGAACAAAGGCAAGCAATTTTGGGGCCGTTAAATCGGAAACGAGAGGAAAGTGTGATTGCAAGTGTGAGTCTTTCTTGAAGAGAGAAGCAATGGAAGATTTATTGAAGATTATATCTGATTTGGACTTGTCAGTGAAGAAATTGGAATGTTTTGATTGTAGTTAGGATGCAATGTAGGTACTGGTTTTCATAGGAATGTTTTTATTGTAGTTAGGATGCAATGTAGGTACTGGTTTTCATAGGATGCAATGTAGCCACTGTGAAATGAAGCAATCTGTTGTTGTTACTTTGTGCAATCTGGTTTTCATAGTAAATTTTGTATCTTTTAATTCAAATGTAAAATTATCATGTTTTAGTTAAAAAATATCCAATTGAGATTTGAAAGCAAAAGTTTAACATATAAAGCAATGCAAT
>NW_014542449.1:0-1208 GCF_000741045.1 Vigna radiata var. radiata | reverse complement strand
ATTATATATATCAATTGTACTCTCTCTTTATCATTGAATAAGAAATACCAAATCATTCTTTCTTCTTTTCTAACATGGTATTTCTTCTTTTCTAACATGGTATCAGAACTTGTCTGATCCGCTTCCGCTGTCTTTGTTGTCTGCCGGCGGTCGACCGCCATGGCCGTCGACAACCCCTAAAAGTTTCTTTTTCAACCTGTGCATTTATGTTCAATGGGCAATCTCTAGTTTCTGTCTCGCATCTGTCCGATGTTGCTGTCCACCGGCCGTCATCTCCGGCCACCATCTCCGGCCACCGTCTCCGGTCGTCATCTCCGCCACTTGTGCCACTGATGCACCAAACCTTCACCCCTCGGTTCACCAGTGTTTTGACTTCAACCCTTAAAAATCTCTTCTTTTTATTGAATTTTTTGTTGAATTTTTTTTTATTCGATCTTTTTCTTCTTGAATTCTTCTTAAATCTTTCTTTTTATGAAGCATATTTTTCAATTCTTTTTCTTAAATCTTTAATCATCTTCTTAAACTGTTCTTGATAAATTCTTTTAACTCTTCTTGAATTCTTCTTATTCTTTATCTTCTTGAATCTTTTTATTCTTGAATTCTTCTTTCTTGTTATTGAATCTTCTTATTCTTGAATTTTCTTCTTCTTCTTGAATCTTCTTTTGCTTAATCTATTGTTCTTGAATTCTTCTTTCTTGTTATTGAATCTTCTTATTCTTGAATTTTCTTCCTCTTCTTGAATCTTCTCTTGCTTAATCTAGTGTTCTTGAATTCTTCTTTCTTGTTAGTGAATCTTCTTATTACTGAATTTTCTTCTTCTTCTTGAATCTTCTCTTACTTAATCTTGTGTTCTTGAATTCTTCTTTTTCCTTGACTTGTTGTTTCCTAATCAAGACACCGGTGAATTTGGTACCTGGTGGTTGTGTCGTTGGCATTCCTACTAAAGCTTTGCATCCAACACAATTTCAATCTTTGTTGTTCAAGCTGCGCATTATGGATATATATGCTGCAGCTTGAGGGGGATATTGGAATTATTTTATTCTCTATTCATATCTATGCATTTATGTTCATATATTTTTATACTCATATTCCTTTTTTATATTGCTTTCAACAATTATATATCAATTGTACTCTCTCTTTATCATTGAATAAGAAATACCAAATCATTCTTTCTTCTTTTCTAACATGGTATTTCTTCTTTTCTAACA
>NW_014542448.1:0-1208 GCF_000741045.1 Vigna radiata var. radiata | reverse complement strand
CAAATTTCAAAAATATTCTAAAGTGATCTTTCCTGCATTAATATTAATTGCTTATGGGCCTGTTGCACTATTTTTCCAAGAAAATCACGTGGAGCACCTCTCCCATTTAATCACCATTATTTTCTTTTCATTTTATTCACGTACATCCCCCTTTTTTTTCTTTTTTTCTTCCTTCCTCCTTCTTCTTTTTTTTTTATCTCTTTTTCCTTTTTTTTCTTTGTACTTTTATTTTTGCTTTTTCTTTTCTCTCTTTTTTTTCTTTTTTTTTTCTTCTTTTCTCGCTTTTTTTCTTCTTTTATCCTCTTCTTCCCCTTTTTTTTATTTCTCTTTTTTTTTTCGTTTTTCATGCTCTCTTTTTTTCTTATCATTTTCCTTTTTTTTTCTTTTTTTTTTCTTTTAAAAATTTTTGCTTCTTTTTTTTATTCTTTATTCGTTTCTTTTTTTTTGTAATTATCTTTTTTTTTTAATTTAAACAAAATAGTAAAATAAAAATTAAGAACAACAAAATAAAATAAATAAATAAAACAATAAAAACCAAGTCTCATTATTTAGTCACCCGGACGAAATTGGGTGTTGACAGCTGCCCCTCTTTATTTAGATATTACTAGATAATATGAAAATTTGACATATTTGTATTATCTGAGTAAAAGCTAAGTAAAGATAGTAACACTAATTTTGTCCGGGTTTCAAAAAGAAATAAAAGGATGAAAACTGAAAAACTTAAATTTGACCATTGCGAAGCAGAGGGTCGATAACAAAACTAAAACCTGGATTTAACCATTGTCTTGCAGAGGGCCAAAATCGCAGAAGAAAACTTAAATTTGACCATTGCGAAGCAGAGGGCCGATAACAAAATTAAAACCTGGATTTAACCATTGCCTTGCAGAGGGCCAAAGTCGCAGAAGAAAAACATAAATTTGACCATTGCGAAGTAGAGGGCCGATAACAAAATTAAAACCTGGATTTGACCATTGCCTTGCAGAGGGCCAAAATCGCAGAAGGAAAACTTAAATTTGACCATTGCGAAGCAGAGGGCCGATAACAAAATTAAAACCTGGATTTGACCTTTGCCTTGCAGAGGGCCAATATTGTAGAAGAAAAAAATTAAAGGTATCAGATAAAACTGGGCTTAGGATAGATGAGGTGTGCAAACCTCATGGAGAATGATGTGAGGTGTACTAACCTCGTGGAGGGTGTACCAACCCTAT
>NW_014542447.1:0-1170 GCF_000741045.1 Vigna radiata var. radiata | reverse complement strand
GGAATTTTATTTTTTGTTACTCATTAGATTGAAAAAAAGTGAATATAAAATGAATAAACAATTCTTATGTTTATATTTTATTTTTATGTTGTGCATTGTTCTATTTGGATTTATAATGTAAGTATAGGCGTTGAGACAAAATTAGGATTGAGGTATTTAAAAGTTTATTTAGGTTTAATAATAATTCCGACTTGTATTATTATACTTAGTAAAATGATTCTAATTTTTAGTATCAATAAAATTTCGAGAATTGCCTATTTTATATCCTTACGATATGGAATAGTAGTTTTTTGGAAGCTTTGATAGCTGTCGATATTCATTTTGGGAATTATACCTTATATTGTTTTACAATTAAAAACTATTGTTGAAACTTTTATTATAATTACTCAAACAATTATAGGATCTAATGTTTTTTATGATATAAGCATATATATCTATTGCGTTAATTCTTTTATATCTCTTATTATGGAATAGTTTATGTAGATGCTTCTAAAGAGAGAAAAGAAATTGTTCCCGTTGTTGTAATAGAATCATGCTTAAGCTATTTTTTTCGTTTATTAGGATCCTTATGTTACTTTTTTGTATTTGATGGATTCGATAGTGTGTATTTAAAAGCAAGTTTATTAGAAGATTTTAAAGAAAATAATCTTATTGGGGGGATTCTTCAAGCGTTAAATATTTTTTATGTTTCCGTTCATTAGTTGTTATTTTTCTTTTGCCAAGATGATGTTATAGAGAATAATCACGAACACCATATTAAAACAGCAATTTGGCTCTTTCCTGTGCATTTACTTTTGTTTAATTCTTATATCTTGGGGAGGTAATATTTTATTTGAAGGTAAAACTATGAATCTTGAAGTCTATTCTTTATTGATTTCTCGAATATTTGATCATCATATCATGGCTGTATTAATTTATTTGGGTGGTTTTGTAGCTTTTATTTCTATGTTTGTAGTTTCTTCTATAGTATTGTCATTATGTTGATTCATACCCTTTTAATTTTTTTTTGGACATATAAAAATAAAGAACAAGATGAAAATAGCAAACGGATTGCAAAAATAAAAAGACTCTCTATTTTTTTATTCATTATGATCTCCTATTTATTTTATTGTTTTTATGTGCATGATAATACTTTATTTTCTATAGATCTCATATCGTTTGTAATTATGG
>NW_014542446.1:0-1210 GCF_000741045.1 Vigna radiata var. radiata | reverse complement strand
CCTTTTCGGCCCAAGAATTAACTTCATTGGCCACTTCAACAGCCTTAGAAATTAAAAATTATTATCAAATTTAAAATCAATTGTATAAATGGACCGTTGCCAATTTTATCTCATGCATTTCAATAAAAGTGCTTAAGTTTTTGGAATTTTTCTTTTCCCACATATTTATGCCACCGAATCAATTACAATTTATACAACACATAAATACGACTGTAACAGACAGCAATGAGGAGAGCTACAAAAACAGACCATCAAGTCGATAAGGGAACAATTCCAAGGGAAGTTGACAGATGTGGTACTCTACAATCAACTTGATGAAGGATCGAGAAATTTGTGTTCTATCTAGTACTAGATTACGGGAGCAAAAGACCAGAGGTTCATTAAGTTATTGCAGCACTGGTTTGGCACATTTTTACACACTTTGCTTGGCCACAAACTCGAAAAGACTAGCAAGTTCAGTCCAGTGATTAAATCAAGATGCTTGGATCAATTTTAAATTGGTAATGACTACAAAAACGGATATGGGATATTTTCCATATTTTATGGGCAATGCCAAGGTTGTATCAACAGAATAAGAAGCATTTCATACTTATAAATAGCTAAAGCTTTCAAAAGGATGAAAAAGCATCCACACTGTCACACACAATGTTATTGAAATTTGTACTAAATATTTTGGTTTGAAGGTGGCATTGATCATAGTCTAATGTCAATGTTTAGATAAAGACTTGTTTGAGAGGAAAATAAGAAAATAAACAAATAAAATAAGTTTCTCTCCCAACATAAAATTAGGTATATGCATAAACTAATTTCTGCTATTGGAGTACTTTAAATCATTTATCTTATCCAAATATCGAAGCTAATTTTAGCTGGCGCTTATTTCTATTTCCTTGTTTTCTTCAGATAAAAGTGTTTTGGCTAGTTTTTGGAGAACCTAATAAAACCATTGGACTAAGGCACACTAGTGATCTCAGTTTTATCACATTATTGATTCTTTAGAGGAAGAGCCTACTCTCTACGCTGGAACAGAAGTGTTTTCAGGTGTCTTCCAAAAAGCTTTTACAAAGTATTGAATGCCTACAATAAAGGGTTAGCCTCTAAAGAAAAACATCGAATGTTAACACGACAAGGGGATGGAGGATTGGGTGCAGTGAAAAAGAGGGAAAGTTACCTTGGTCTGGAAATCAACCGAAGCCAAAGTTGCCTTGTAATC
>NW_014542445.1:0-1210 GCF_000741045.1 Vigna radiata var. radiata | reverse complement strand
CCTTTTCGGCCCAAGAATTAACTTCATTGGCCACTTCAACAGCCTTAGAAATTAAAAATTATTATCAAATTTAAAATCAATTGTATAAATGGACCGTTGCCAATTTTATCTCATGCATTTCAATAAAAGTGCTTAAGTTTTTGGAATTTTTCTTTTCCCACATATTTATGCCACCGAATCAATTACAATTTATACAACACATAAATACGACTGTAACAGACAGCAATGAGGAGAGCTACAAAAACAGACCATCAAGTCGATAAGGGAACAATTCCAAGGGAAGTTGACAGATGTGGTACTCTACAATCAACTTGATGAAGGATCGAGAAATTTGTGTTCTATCTAGTACTAGATTACGGGAGCAAAAGACCAGAGGTTCATTAAGTTATTGCAGCACTGGTTTGGCACATTTTTACACACTTTGCTTGGCCACAAACTCGAAAAGACTAGCAAGTTCAGTCCAGTGATTAAATCAAGATGCTTGGATCAATTTTAAATTGGTAATGACTACAAAAACGGATATGGGATATTTTCCATATTTTATGGGCAATGCCAAGGTTGTATCAACAGAATAAGAAGCATTTCATACTTATAAATAGCTAAAGCTTTCAAAAGGATGAAAAAGCATCCACACTGTCACACACAATGTTATTGAAATTTGTACTAAATATTTTGGTTTGAAGGTGGCATTGATCATAGTCTAATGTCAATGTTTAGATAAAGACTTGTTTGAGAGGAAAATAAGAAAATAAACAAATAAAATAAGTTTCTCTCCCAACATAAAATTAGGTATATGCATAAACTAATTTCTGCTATTGGAGTACTTTAAATCATTTATCTTATCCAAATATCGAAGCTAATTTTAGCTGGCGCTTATTTCTATTTCCTTGTTTTCTTCAGATAAAAGTGTTTTGGCTAGTTTTTGGAGAACCTAATAAAACCATTGGACTAAGGCACACTAGTGATCTCAGTTTTATCACATTATTGATTCTTTAGAGGAAGAGCCTACTCTCTACGCTGGAACAGAAGTGTTTTCAGGTGTCTTCCAAAAAGCTTTTACAAAGTATTGAATGCCTACAATAAAGGGTTAGCCTCTAAAGAAAAACATCGAATGTTAACACGACAAGGGGATGGAGGATTGGGTGCAGTGAAAAAGAGGGAAAGTTACCTTGGTCTGGAAATCAACCGAAGCCAAAGTTGCCTTGTAATC
>NW_014542444.1:0-1210 GCF_000741045.1 Vigna radiata var. radiata | reverse complement strand
GGGCTAACAAGAAAAACTGCTTTTTCTGGATAACAAAATCCTTGAGTTAAGAGAGTTAAATTAACATTCAAAGTTCAAACACAACTCTCTGCTTCGCCAATCTTACTCATTCCCAACTTCTTCCCTTTTATTTTTACATTGAGCTCACTCGTGCTTCTTTTCTTTTCTTTCTTTCTCATGCATTTTTTTTTTCTTTTTAATACTTTGAGCTCAATGCTTTTTCTTTACCATTTAACTTTCCCCATATAACCCCAAACTTGAACCTTATCATCACATACAATTAGTCTCAACCCAACTCAAGGTAACTATTTTCAAATCATGGGTTTTCATTCTGTTTAAGGCCAAGGTTCAAAAAGGGTATACAAGTTTAAACATCATGGGCAAAAATTTGGCTAAGAAAAGGGCTTCTAAAACTCTAGAGTACATATATCAATGAAAACTCTAGAGTTCAATACCTCACACAACATGCTTTCTCACACATGTATCATGCTTAGATCATAATCACAATCATAAACCATCACACATCTGTTCACGAGTTAGTGAACCATTCTTGGATATCAACACACACACATTTAATCATCAACCACATCCAATCATCATTGGAATGACTCATCATGCAATATATAAAATCAAGCCATTATCCAAATAAGTGTACAAGCCAAGCCATAGACACACATAATAAAACTCCTAATCTAAAATTCAAAAGTACAAGGGAAAAAGAAAAAGAAAATCCCTTTTAAAGTGCAGACATCCATCAGTAGATGCCATGTCAATCCATATCCTCATCCGAGTCATAATCATTCCTATCCTGGGCATCCTTAAAATCATCATCCTCCTGGTCATCATCGTCTCCTCCTGAGGCTCCAGCTGCTTCAAAGCCACTACCCTGCGCCTTCATCATGGACATATACATGTCCCTCATCTGGAAAGGCTCCAGCTGCTGTACCGGTGCATCTGTAGGTAGATCCTCCTACTGGGCTACTCCCCTCCTAGGACGTCTCCTAGGAACTTCTCCGGTTGCTCCATCCTCCAAACAATACTGCCGAAAATAGGATGTGTCTATGGCCCTCCTAGGTCTCTCATAAGGTGGGGCTGTAGTGTCCACCCCTACCTGCTGACATAAGAAAGTAATAAGGGATGGATGTCCCAGTGGCGTCCTGCTACTTATAGTAGTAGCACAACTCTGGATCTCATCAGCAATGACTTTTCC